>NW_016107911.1:928605-948431 GCF_001604975.1 Cebus imitator | reverse complement strand
CATTGAAAATGATTTTGCATATTTAAAGTCTGAAATCTTACACAAATAAAATCAATGAGAGGATAAAGGGAAGTACTAAAGAGATATTGACTGAGATTTATCCTATACTGAAGAAACATAATCTTCAAATTGAAAGAGGTGTTCTGGGTACTGAGAGGAAACATTTAAAATAAACTCATACCAACACACATTTTTATGAAACTACAGAATATGAGCTACAAAGATAAAATTGTAAATGCTACCAGAGAGGAGACTGACAAAAGAAGAATGACTGAGAGTGTTGGCCTCCAAGAAAAAAGACAGACAGACAGAAAGAAAGAAAGAAAGAAAGAAAGAAAGAAAGAAAGAAAGAAAGAGGATGAACTGGAAATAAATGAGTGCTCAAATTAAGAAACCGGAAGAAAAGAAGCACAATATACCTATGAAAACTAGAAAAAGAAAGAAAGATAAGGGCAGACATTAGATGAATTAGAAAACAAGATACAGTAGATAAGATCAATAAAAATCAACAAATGGTTATTTGAAAACCCTGATAAATTAAAATATTACTATTGATAAAGAAAAGAAAGGCATAAATAAATAACACTAGGACCATAAAAGAATGATATCTAAAAATACTTTGAGATTTAAAAAATAACAAATTATTATTAACAACTCTGTCAATAAATTTGCAGATTCAGTTTATGTGAATACTATTAAATTAGTCATTAAGTAAATCAGAAAAATAATCAAAAGTGTCTTCCTTTCAAAGATAATAGGTTCAGATCATTTTACAGGTAAATATTAGCAAGCTATCATAAAAGTTATAATTTCTATCCCGTATACTTTCAAATACAGAAAAAAAAGGAAAGAGACAGTAAGGTATAGAAGAAAACAAAAGTTGTTTCCCTGCTCTTATACACCACTCAACACATTTCTGACGCTAGATTCTCTGGTATCAATTCAATTTTAACTCTACCTGGAAACAGTGTCAGATTCCACAAGTTCAGGGCTTGGTCCCCTTAGACTGTCCCCCACGTCAGATGCCAATTGCAAGTCCTTGGTTGTGAACTGTGCTTCTGACTGACCAGCTATAAATTGAGGTTCTCATGATTCCTTCCTTTGTTTGATTAATTTGCTAGAGTGACTCACAGGACTCAGGAAAACACTTTACTTATATTTACCCATTTATTATAAAGAATATTTCAAAGGATACGGATGAACAGCCAGATGAAGAGATGCATATGGCAATGCTTGGGAGAGAGGGCGTGGAGCTTCCATACCCTCTTTAGGCACAACATCCTCCAGGAACTTTCATGTGTTTAGCCATCCAGAAATTATACAAACTCAATCACTTGGGATTTTTATGGAAGCTTTATTTCATAGGTACAATTGATTAAACCATTGGCCATTGGTGATCAACTCAATCTTTGTCTCTCTTCTCTCCCTAGAGTTAATTGGGGAGTGAAAAGAGGCTGAAGGTTGAGTTGATCACCAGTGGCCAATGGTATCTGGTTCCCCTGGCAACCAGACTCTACCCTGATGCTGTCCAGGATTTCCCAACCATCAGTTATCTTGTAAGCACACAAAAAGACACCTACTTATCATTTAAGAGATTCCAAGTATTTTAGGAGCTGTGCTCCAGGAAACAAGGATGAAGACCAAATACAGTATATATTTTATAATAGCACAGGTACATATAGTGTTTTATATGATTAATATGATTTTGATATGAAAATTAGAAAAAGAAAGAAGAAAATAAAATTATAGATCTATTTCATTTACAATATATCTGCAAAAATTCCAAATAAAATGCTAGTAAGTAAAATTCATCAGAGAATATAAAAACATCACATTACATGTTAATAGTGTTATTCTCAGAAATCCAAGATGATCAAACATCAACAAATCTACTAATGAAACAAATCACAATTTCACATTAGAAAAGGAAAAAAAGATACTTTCAACAAATCAAACATATGATAGTTCGACATATATGTGTAATAGAAGCACTTAGCCTACTTAGTATAGAAACTCTCATCTGATAAAACTGTCATGCGTCCATTAAAGATCTGCAATGAAAACTATATTTAATGTTGAAATTTTGGAGCATTCACATAAAATGAAGAACAAAATGGAATATCCTATGTCATCACTTATATTCAAAATTCTGCAGATCCTAACCATGCAGGAAGATTTTTAAAAAGTCATAAAATGAATAAAAATTAGAAATGAAAAGTCGAGATATCTTTATTTGTAGCTACAATGATTTTCTGTGTAGAATATACAAGACAATCCACAAATTAGTTTTTAAGAACAACTAAAAGAAATCCACACTACTACTCATGAAAAGATCAACAATCAAAATGCAAAAATTCAATGGGAAAATACATTCCATTCACAATTGCAACAAAAACTTAAGGTACTTAAACATAAATAACAAGAAACATGCAAGACCTTTATAGGAAACAAAATGCAAAAACATTACTAAAGAAAGTAAAAAGAGGCTGGGTTTGGTGGCTCACGCCTATAATCCAAGCACTTTGGGAGGCTGAGGTGGGCATATTGCTTGAGTCCAGGAGTTCAAGATCAGCCTGAGCAATATGGGAAAAAATAATCTCTACAAATGTACAAAAATTAGCTGAGTGTGGTGGTGCACACCTATAGTTCCAACTACTTGGGAAGCTGAGGTGGAAGAATTTCTTGAGCCCAGGAGGTGGAGATTACAGTGAGCTGAGATTATGCCACTGTACTCCAGCCTGAGCGACAGAGCAAGACCCTGCCTTAAAAAAAGGAAGAAATGAAGAAATAGACAGATGTAATATTTCCATGAATGGAAAAACTCAAGATTATAAAGATATAATTTTGACAATTTCAATTAAGAACCAGAGGACAAATCTATCCTAAAATCAACACTTTGTATAAACAACAGTATGAAAACATGCTATCAGCCCAAATACAAACAGAAAATGGGATCAAAATAAAATTCCTAGAAAAAGACACACATAAAAATGATTTTAGATTTAAAAAAAAACAGCACTCCAGATTCTCAAATCTCTGAATTGAGGTGAGAAAGCTCTGGGAATTGGACGCAGCAATGAATCTGAGTAGATAAACTGTCTGAAGGAAACTTTGTCTTCCACTAGTTTTACACTCTCTATGCACCTCCTAGGAACTCAAGTAAAAATCTGCTGCCCCTAGGCAAATCCCCCTTGTCACTCCTTCTCAAATTCATCATTCTTTGTCAAACAATTATGAAAACATCTTGCTTGGTCACTTCTTCAGACTTCACTGTTTTGTGAAGATCCCCATGTACATATAAAAATGATAAAATTTATAAACTTTTCTTTTGTTAATCTGCTTTGTGTCAATGTGGTTTCTAGATCCAGCTGCAGAGCCCACATAAGACCCTGGGGGGTACAGAAATTGGAGATGATGTCTTCCTCCCCTAAACCTTCTTGATTTCTTTCACTGGCTACTTTTGGTCATCTATCCTCTCAAAATAAGTACTTCTCAGGACTCTAGCATCCACTCAGAGGTTCAACACGAGTGACATCACTATAATAAAAAATCATTCATTTGCTTTTTTATGAGAACAATATTTTTCAGCATTTATGGCTACCACAGTAAACATAAATAGGAATAGAAGTGATACTGAACAGTGCTCATGCCAGCATATACAGTGGCTAGACACAGGACTCACAGGAAAAACAGGAAGCCCTTTCTATCTCAGATAGAAATACATTTCCCAGAAAATTCAACTTTAGTATTTAACAATATTTTTCCAAAATTTATAATATACTTTTAGTTTGATGAATTGTATAGGAATAATAATTGTTATAACTCAATCTGAAAGAAAACATTTGGAATTTATTTTGAAATATTTTGAAAATATTTTGAATTTGAATCAAATAAAAATCTTTTAAATATATATATATATATATATATATATATATTGGTCACAGAGAAATATTTTTAGGGGGAGAAATAAAATAATTTCAATCCTAGAAATATATTACATTGGAAAACAAATATTGTGGGAAAGTGTAATAGGAATATAATTTCAAGAAAAAACTCTCTACTATTGAGAAGCAGCTTATTTATTAAAAATAAAATAATGGATGATAGTGTTTATCAACCTACTGTGGTATTTCAATTCTATTTGCTTTATTTAAAAGATGTCTAAAACATCAATGTTATAAACTATCATAAGTAATATTCTTTGCAACTATTTAAGCTTATGCTAAGATTTTTTAGATGTCAACTTGAAAAATGCCAGAGGGCACATAGTTTTTCAAATTTCCTGGAATATTTTAGGGAGAACGTGGGGAAAATGCTTTGAGGACCGATCCACATGCCCAACCTACTATGAGTATATCTAGTCTTAAAATGCATCCTTAGTAGTTTAAAATCCATATTATAAAGGCTTGTTACAATAATTTTAAGTTCTTTCGAATGTGGATTTAAATTACTCTCTTGAAGCCAACAAAAATATGCAGATCACAGTTCTGCAATTAATTCCAGCTTCCCATATTTTATTCCCCTTTTAAGTGCATATTCATATTTGAAATTGCAAGATTGCATTTTCCTTTTTTTTTTTTTTTTTTTAGAAAATCTACATTTTATTAATTTAAAACTAGTATCTTAGTATCTGACTGTCACAACCTCAAGTAGGTTTGATAATTTCAGGACTTTGTGCTTTATTTTATTTATTTATTTATTTTATTGTACTTTAGGTTCTGGGGTACATGTGCAGATCATACAGGATTGTTGCATAGGTACATACATGGCAAGGTGGTTAGCTGCCTTCATCCCCTCATCACCTATATCTGGTATTTCTCCCCTCATTATCCCTCCCCACCCTCCCCACCCCCCAATGTCCCTCCCCTAGCCCCCCCACCAACTGACTGTGTCCACATGTTCTAATTGTTCAACACCCACCTACGAGTGAAAACGTGGTGTTTGGGCTTCTGTTCTTGTGTCAGTTTGCTGAGAATGATGGTTTCCAGATTCATCCATGTCCCTATGAAGGACACGAATTCATTGTTTTTTATGGCTGCATAGTATTCCGTGGTGTATATGTGCCACATTTTCTTTATCCTGTCTATCATCAAGACTGTAATTTCATAGAAAATAGGTATGTCCATCAAAACATACTCTTTTAAGCTCTGTCTGTGTGAGGATTCATAATGAGCAAATTCTGGTTCATCAGCTACAGTATCTCAGCTTCTGGTTTCTGCAGCCTCAACCAATTCTTCAAGTTGTTCCTCATGAATAGTTTTCTCTTGCTCTCAGGCAGAGTCGGTCAGAGCTGGTCACTTCCTCCAAGGGGCTTCCACAGCGCTTGAAGCTCTCCTCCACATGCTCAGGTCAGTGGATTGAAATCACTTCAGCTGTGCGTTGAAAGTCAGTTGGAAACCTAAATTGGAGCAAAGAGTCTGAGAGGCAAAGGTGGCGTTCCTGGACACAACACAACAAAGAGTGGCTGTAACATAGCCTCAGTTGAGCAGGCCCTGGAATGATCACACAAGACTTTTCCCTTTGCGATAAAATCTAGAGAAAGGCTGAAGCTAAGAGAGAAGCGTAGTGATGGAACAGGAGCTGAACAAAGTAAAGGGTCAGTCGTTTTCCATCCAGGGCAATCCCACAGACGCTGGAGCGGCCATTAGCATAGTTCATCCTGTAAAGCTCTGTTTATTTACTCAGACCTGGCACCTTTCAACACTGCTGAGGCTAAAGCCTGGTTTAGAAACGCAAACCCATAGAGAAACTTTCCATCTTGTTACACTTCCCATCATAAGACTGACATTTTCTGTTCTGCTTGCTATGGGCTGGTGGGCGGCTTTAATTTGGTTTTTCCTCCAGTTCTCAAGTCTCAATCTTTGCCAAATCAAGAAGCAGGCAGGAAGGGGAAAAAGAGGGGAAATACATATGTACTTGCATTCCCCAAGTCATCTCAGAGGTAACTTAATACTGGTTCAGGTCATCCATGTCTTACAAATCAGTTTTATTCTGTAGATTGTTTACACACCACTTCTAGTATGTCTCTAATAAATTAAAATTTGCTGAAGTGGTAAAATATACTGAAGATATAGTGAATGGTCTACAGGCTACACAGAGAGGCCATTATTCTTCAAGGAAGTAGGAAAAGCAATCATAAAATTTTGAAAAATTATGCAATAACTTTGTACTTATTGCCCATCTGTATTCATTACAATGATCTACTACATAGATATATAAATAGAATGGGAAAGTAACAGATCCGCTGTGTGCTCTAGACTTCAGTCAATGAAATTCAATTACAGTGTTTAATAAAGAAAACTCCACAAATGTCAAGCATTTGTCTGCATATTTCTTTATGCTGTCCTGAAGTTAGCATAAAGTTTCTTTCCTGTTCTTTCCCTATTTGTTTTTCTTTTCAGAAAGTCTCTTTATAGAGAGATGAGAAGGTATAATTGCTTGGGTTCACTGGGGGTGGGGGTGCTTGGTGGCATTATTCTTGATGGGCATTAAACTCTCTATATCACACCCTCCATAAGCACTTAGTTGAGCTCTAGTGAGACGACATCATGCTGAATATTTTCTAAAAAAAAAAAAAAAAGGACCACACAGATAAGACCGTAAAATTGCCAGGGACTCAGAACAGGTTTTACGACACGCATGCTGATCAAAAGGGCTTAACCAAGATGGTTTTTAATCATATTTGGGCATTGGAGAGTTCTCAGATTCAAAGAAATGGTTCTGTGTTTTGTTTAGTTTTGGCAAAGCTCTCTTTTCTTCAATAACCTCAGAAAAACAAAGCCAACATAGTAAGGCTGTGCTCAATTTTGTTTCTGTGTTCAAGCAAAATATACCACCTTGAGGAGGTCTTTCACTTACAATCAGATCTGTATATTTTTAAGAATATTTTGAATTGGATATGCTCATTTGAACATTTACCCTTTTGAAACTAAGCCACTTTAAATTGTGCTAGGAATCATACAAATGAACTGTTGTGAAAAAATAATGTTCTAGCTGTGTCTGTTATATTTTGCAAAGTTCGATGTCAACTATTCAGCATCACTTTTTTAAAATTCAAAATTCAAAGTGTTAAGTATAATGTGAAGTGACATTGTGGCCTACAACAAGATAGGAAATTAACCACCTTTGCAACCCAGGGCTCAAAATGTGAAGAAAGATCCTATGTTGGAAAAAGTAGCCTCATTTGATACACAACTGCTCCCTTGTCTCCTCCTCCTCCTCCTCCTCTTTTTCTCCTTTCCCTTCTCTTTTTCTTTGTTCTTCTCCCTCTCCTTTCTCAATTCCTCCTCACCTCCTTTCCCAGTTTCTTGCAGGTTAGAAACGCATATGAACTTTGGAAAGAGCATGATTCCTGGTAGAGTGGGTGTAGGATGACTTTGCTATAGAAAGACAATTTCCTTTTGTTTACCTACAGAAGTACTGACATCTCAGAAAACATCTTGCCTAGGATTTCTTCTAAGAGTTTGTCAAATCTTAAAGGAAGACAGAAGGAAAGGAAGAACAAATCTCTGCTTTTGGAATACATCTTTCCTCTTTTTTTGCAGAAAAATAATGAACATACAAAAATAGTAAAAATATATTAGGCAGTTGGAGTTGCAAAAACATCAGTTAATCACATAAACCACAACGCAGGTGGAAAAACTCTAGCTCTAATATGCTATTTAGTAATGACTGAGAGTCAGAAAGAATCACAAGCATCCCAGAATCTGTGTCCTTAGCTTGCCTCAGATTTGGAAGGGGGTGGGGAGATAATGGGACTAGGTAGACTTTGTGTTACCAGCTTTAAGCAGCAGCTTCCTTGTGTTGTTCCCGCTCCTAGCCCTCCTAGCTCTCATCCTTCCTGTTCCCCGTTCACCATATAATCTCCAGGATTATATTCTACAAGCACTATTTTGAAAGTTTTTTCTTTTTCTTTATTTAAATTCTTCCTCGACACTTGCCTCTTCCCAAGACTAGCTCTCAGAGTTTGGGTAAAGTAAAGCAAAACAAAGCTAAACAACAACAACAAAAAAAACAGCCATGCAGGGCCTACTAAAAATCTATCCGTCTAGGAAAGGGGTCAGGACTCCTACTTCTTCCTCAATTGTCTTTGTGGCTAAATGCTGGTCAGAAAGCTCTAAACTGAAACTAGGAATGCATACTGTATTTCTTCTCCCAAGGAAACCTTTGAAGAGGAGTGAGGAAGAACTGTCTAAGAAAGGAGGCTTGGAAGTCTTATGAAAATGAGAGATAAAGAAGTGGGAGGGGGTTGGAGGGTGGTGAACATAGCAAACGCAAACCAGGGACAGAAGGCGACAGGGCTTGGATGAGCTTCTCAGGCTCCACCTTAAGTAGATGAGGTTTTGGGTGGCCATGGGACACCCAAGTGGAGACGCCTACAGCGTTTGTGCCATAGGATATGTTTAACATGCTCAAGTCAAAATTCAGAAGCGTCTAGCTTTATCACGTAAAAGCACATGTGAGAAAAACACAACAACATTGCATGTATTTTTTCACCAAAATGTTGCCCAATTCCTTTGAAGTCATTTTAACTAGTGTGTGTCTGCAGTGAGTTCTGTTCTACTTCTTTTAAGGATCCCGCAGAGTGACTCCAATGACCTCATTCAAACTAATAAGCTTCACTTTCTTCCTCTCTTAAATCCACCTCCCTTTGCCTCTAAAACATCATGGCAAGGGAATGTGACATTTTAGAAGGTGTCATGCCGGCAGCCTCACAAACTGAGGCTCCATTTCACCTAAAAGGAGAGCCTGTGCTATAGCCAGTACATTTTCTCCCTCCAGTGTCCTCCACCAAAAAATTAACACAGTCTGGTTGAGACCATAGAATAATTCAGACATTCATGCCAGTAAAGTACAGCTTGCATTGAAAGCATTGTTTCTTCTTTAAGTCTCTGTCCATGAGATTTTTGAGGGCAAGGTCATTATCTTACTCATCTTTGAGGAATATAATTGTACTGACTATATAAAGGACAGTTAGAACATAGTAGGTTCTCATCAATTGTTTAGTGGATAGATAAATATTATCTGCTTTCTGGAAACAAAAGTATAGAAATGGCAAACTTCAGAGTAGAAATGTTTGATCGGCACATGTAACATTTTTTTTCCCCTGAAAAAGAAAGTATATAGTAGGGAACTCCAGTCACTGCCTCTGGCACTTGAACTCCTGGAGTTCTTTTTGTACAAAGCTATACCATTATTTAGGTATTCAATTAACACCCTCATAAAGCAAGTAAACACTCATGATTCTCCTTTACCCACGTTTTTAATCAAATAGATCCTCAGCCATTAGATGCAGGTTTTTCTACTGACAGCTTTTGGAACAAGCCAAATCAAAAGCTTGTATGCAATATTGTAGCGAAAGTTTCTACATCATATTAATTCTTTATCTGTCTTTTATGTTGTAACATTTCTCTACTGCTGCATTTTTGTGACGAACAATATTTTCAATTCTATGTAGAAAACTTCTTCATTGCTCTTTATGTGTTTTCTTTCAGTGTTCTGTTTAGTAAGATCGTAAATGCTGTAAGTGTACATACCTGTTAACTTATGATTCTTCTCTTGTTTTTGTGATTTCATATCTTCCATTCAATTTCTTTGGACCTCAGTTTGATGAGTGGTATATGGGAAAATAAAATTTTATATGTTTTTCCCAAATAATTAGCCAGTTGTTCTAAAACTATATATTGAGGACTCTAATCTTTATCATGTACTACATTTCTTTCTATATTTGATTCCACTTCCGGAAATTGTACTGCATTATAATGAGTTTCTATAAAAGCAGGCACATCATCTTATATTTTTTTGGCTTATCTAGAAAGTACAACAATGCCTAATACTCAATAACCGAGTCAATGGATAAACTTTCCACTTGATTTAATCAATTTCTCAGGCCTGCCATTTCTACTGTGTAAATATCTCTGGAAGAATTCCTTTTCCTTTTCTATTAGCATATTGCCTACCCTGATACAGACCCTAATAATTATGAACTTTTAAAGTATCTTTTACACACAAATGGAATAAGGTTCAAAAATGAAAATCTGATCAAGTACCTTCCCCAATTGAAATTTGTAAATGACTACTCATTTCATCTTCCATACCTGAGGAAGTGAATAAATAGTGAAACCATTTATTCTTTCTCAAATATTTCATATGCAAATGTGCCTTGCTGGTTTTTTTGTTTATTTGTTTTCTTAATCCTTGCCTTTGTAAAATTCGAACAGCTTGGAATAAATGTGTGGACAAAGTGGATTAGGATATAAAGAGGGGATTAATAGGTATAGAAAGATAAGTGAGTTTTGGCCAGGATAAACAAAAACACGGAGGTGTGGAACAGCTCTCTTGCTCTCCCAGAAGCACAGGCTGTTGAAAATGACTAGTGTGTAGGTGAAAGTGAAGACATAAACATCCAGGGCATGAATGGTCTTTCCTGTCATGCTAAGAACTTCGTGTTTTTCCTAGAAGAGAGTGGAGCCAATGAAGTGATTTAAATTAGGAAGAAGCTTGGTTACAATTTTTCTGTAAGATGAATTGACAGAAATTGAATTCAAAGCCAGGAGCCTGATTAACAATAGATTCTCCAATAGTATAGGTGACATATGATAAGTTGGAGCCAGGATAATAATACTGAGAATCAGAAGAAGGGATAAATATGATGTTTAAAAGGAAATTCTGTAAGATTTTGTGACTGATTAGGCAAAAAGGTGAATAAAAGGAAAAACTAGTGGTTCATCCCCCACCCTCAAATATTCTATCAATCAACTGCCATTTCTGGCTTGACTAATTGGATAGATGGTAATGTTCTTTACTAAAATAGGAGATACAGGAGGAAGATCTGTTTAGGAGATTTTAGGGTTGCTGGAGGAGAACAGAGAGAAAATATACTCTATTCTGGACATGTGAAGAGTTTCCAGAAGGAAGGAGTTGTCAAGGATGTTGAATGCAGCAGAAAGACCAGTCAGATGTAGACTGCAAAGTGTCCATTTGGATTAACAGTTAGAAGATTTTAGTGTTCTTCCTGGAAGTTGGGAAAGAAGAAAGTAGAGATTGTCCGTACAAAATTCTCTGGAATTAGAGAGAGTGTAGCTCTCCAGAAAGGAAATAGATGGGTAGAACAGTGACTAAAGGAGGCACCTGCCCTGTACCTTTTATTTTACCATTGGATCCATGGGAGTTCATATTGTCTCCTAAGCTGGAGTGTAACTTTTCTGAGGCCAGATACTATGTTGTGGTTTCCTGGATGAACTGAGTGGTCACTTGGTTCTCAAAGCCCTGACATTTTACTAGTTTCTAATTCTCCACAGTGTCTATAATTATCCCGGTACTTAGGCAGTAGCATTCAATTAAATAGTTGTTGAATTGAATACTGTGGATGGGTGACTCACAACACTAAACAGCATTATTCAAGATGTCAGTGCCTCAATTTCCTCCTCATCAACAGCAATTAGGACTAGAGTTCTTTTAATAGTAAATTGAACATGGAAACATTGTCCTTGCTGTCAAGAAACATTCCCATTCATCTACTTAATGAAAAAGCCAGTCTACCTTTCTTCCTAGAAATATTATGAGGAGTAGCTCATATATGAGGGCTAGCGCATGCATAGGGCACTGGAGACAGTCAATACACAAAATCTTCCTTCATATATTATGCACTCTGGGTAGGTATAACCACGAGTCAGCTAACCACACCAGATGCTTTTAGGTCTGGCAAGTGGGATGGAAAGCTCACTGCATCAGTCTCTTCTGTGAGTGCCTGCACGCTTTCTGGTTTCAGGCTGGAAACGTCCTGTGGTATGTCTGGCCTGGCCAAACCCAGGAAGCACTGAACTTATTAAAATTTAAAAACAAACCAAAGTTGTTTGGAACCTCCAAAACATTCACGTTGCATCTGAGGGTGAAGGCTTGGATTCATTTCTGATTTGACATGAGCACCATACATCAGGAAAACACAAACAGTGCAGGGTAATTTCAGGAAAGGGCTACACCCTTGCATTCAGTCTTATGACAGTCTAGCAAGGCAGCTCCTGTGCAGAGCCTAGAGGAATTTCATGAAGCCCTCCCTCTTTTTTCAATTCCTTTTTGTTAGGTTGCCACAGGAATTTGTAGTTGTGAACAAACTTTTAGGCAGTTTTGACATGGACATTCTGAAGCAGAGATGGGGGTACCTTGCTTGGGCTCAACTAGCATGTGGAGATGGGTTTAGTTCTGGCCCTGTATTTGGATGGATCTGGCCTATAGTGGGACCCTGGGCAGTCCCCAGTCCAACCGTGTGCAATCCACGAGCCTCTGAGAATAGGTAATTGGGAGTTGGCTAAATCAAGCTGATGACCAAAAATGAACTTAGTAGTCAGGAATGAAGCNAAAAAAAAAAAAAAAGGACCACACAGATAAGACCGTAAAATTGCCAGGGACTCAGAACAGGTTTTACGACACGCATGCTGATCAAAAGGGCTTAACCAAGATGGTTTTTAATCATATTTGGGCATTGGAGAGTTCTCAGATTCAAAGAAATGGTTCTGTGTTTTGTTTAGTTTTGGCAAAGCTCTCTTTTCTTCAATAACCTCAGAAAAACAAAGCCAACATAGTAAGGCTGTGCTCAATTTTGTTTCTGTGTTCAAGCAAAATATACCACCTTGAGGAGGTCTTTCACTTACAATCAGATCTGTATATTTTTAAGAATATTTTGAATTGGATATGCTCATTTGAACATTTACCCTTTTGAAACTAAGCCACTTTAAATTGTGCTAGGAATCATACAAATGAACTGTTGTGAAAAAATAATGTTCTAGCTGTGTCTGTTATATTTTGCAAAGTTCGATGTCAACTATTCAGCATCACTTTTTTAAAATTCAAAATTCAAAGTGTTAAGTATAATGTGAAGTGACATTGTGGCCTACAACAAGATAGGAAATTAACCACCTTTGCAACCCAGGGCTCAAAATGTGAAGAAAGATCCTATGTTGGAAAAAGTAGCCTCATTTGATACACAACTGCTCCCTTGTCTCCTCCTCCTCCTCCTCCTCTTTTTCTCCTTTCCCTTCTCTTTTTCTTTGTTCTTCTCCCTCTCCTTTCTCAATTCCTCCTCACCTCCTTTCCCAGTTTCTTGCAGGTTAGAAACGCATATGAACTTTGGAAAGAGCATGATTCCTGGTAGAGTGGGTGTAGGATGACTTTGCTATAGAAAGACAATTTCCTTTTGTTTACCTACAGAAGTACTGACATCTCAGAAAACATCTTGCCTAGGATTTCTTCTAAGAGTTTGTCAAATCTTAAAGGAAGACAGAAGGAAAGGAAGAACAAATCTCTGCTTTTGGAATACATCTTTCCTCTTTTTTTGCAGAAAAATAATGAACATACAAAAATAGTAAAAATATATTAGGCAGTTGGAGTTGCAAAAACATCAGTTAATCACATAAACCACAACGCAGGTGGAAAAACTCTAGCTCTAATATGCTATTTAGTAATGACTGAGAGTCAGAAAGAATCACAAGCATCCCAGAATCTGTGTCCTTAGCTTGCCTCAGATTTGGAAGGGGGTGGGGAGATAATGGGACTAGGTAGACTTTGTGTTACCAGCTTTAAGCAGCAGCTTCCTTGTGTTGTTCCCGCTCCTAGCCCTCCTAGCTCTCATCCTTCCTGTTCCCCGTTCACCATATAATCTCCAGGATTATATTCTACAAGCACTATTTTGAAAGTTTTTTCTTTTTCTTTATTTAAATTCTTCCTCGACACTTGCCTCTTCCCAAGACTAGCTCTCAGAGTTTGGGTAAAGTAAAGCAAAACAAAGCTAAACAACAACAACAAAAAAAACAGCCATGCAGGGCCTACTAAAAATCTATCCGTCTAGGAAAGGGGTCAGGACTCCTACTTCTTCCTCAATTGTCTTTGTGGCTAAATGCTGGTCAGAAAGCTCTAAACTGAAACTAGGAATGCATACTGTATTTCCTCTCCCAAGGAAACCTTTGAAGAGGAGTGAGGAAGAACTGTCTAAGAAAGGAGGCTTGGAAGTCTTATGAAAATGAGAGATAAAGAAGTGGGAGGGGGTTGGAGGGTGGTGAACATAGCAAACGCAAACCAGGGACAGAAGGCGACAGGGCTTGGATGAGCTTCTCAGGCTCCACCTTAAGTAGATGAGGTTTTGGGTGGCCATGGGACACCCAAGTGGAGACGCCTACAGCGTTTGTGCCATAGGATATGTTTAACATGCTCAAGTCAAAATTCAGAAGCGTCTAGCTTTATCACGTAAAAGCACATGTGAGAAAAACACAACAACATTGCATGTATTTTTTCACCAAAATGTTGCCCAATTCCTTTGAAGTCATTTTAACTAGTGTGTGTCTGCAGTGAGTTCTGTTCTACTTCTTTTAAGGATCCCGCAGAGTGACTCCAATGACCTCATTCAAACTAATAAGCTTCACTTTCTTCCTCTCTTAAATCCACCTCCCTTTGCCTCTAAAACATCATGGCAAGGGAATGTGACATTTTAGAAGGTGTCATGCCGGCAGCCTCACAAACTGAGGCTCCATTTCACCTAAAAGGAGAGCCTGTGCTATAGCCAGTACATTTTCTCCCTCCAGTGTCCTCCACCAAAAAATTAACACAGTCTGGTTGAGACCATAGAATAATTCAGACATTCATGCCAGTAAAGTACAGCTTGCATTGAAAGCATTGTTTCTTCTTTAAGTCTCTGTCCATGAGATTTTTGAGGGCAAGGTCATTATCTTACTCATCTTTGAGGAATATAATTGTACTGACTATATAAAGGACAGTTAGAACATAGTAGGTTCTCATCAATTGTTTAGTGGATAGATAAATATTATCTGCTTTCTGGAAACAAAAGTATAGAAATGGCAAACTTCAGAGTAGAAATGTTTGATCGGCACATGTAACATTTTTTTTCCCCTGAAAAAGAAAGTATATAGTAGGGAACTCCAGTCACTGCCTCTGGCACTTGAACTCCTGGAGTTCTTTTTGTACAAAGCTATACCATTATTTAGGTATTCAATTAACACCCTCATAAAGCAAGTAAACACTCATGATTCTCCTTTACCCACGTTTTTAATCAAATAGATCCTCAGCCATTAGATGCAGGTTTTTCTACTGACAGCTTTTGGAACAAGCCAAATCAAAAGCTTGTATGCAATATTGTAGCGAAAGTTTCTACATCATATTAATTCTTTATCTGTCTTTTATGTTGTAACATTTCTCTACTGCTGCATTTTTGTGACGAACAATATTTTCAATTCTATGTAGAAAACTTCTTCATTGCTCTTTATGTGTTTTCTTTCAGTGTTCTGTTTAGTAAGATCGTAAATGCTGTAAGTGTACATACCTGTTAACTTATGATTCTTCTCTTGTTTTTGTGATTTCATATCTTCCATTCAATTTCTTTGGACCTCAGTTTGATGAGTGGTATATGGGAAAATAAAATTTTATATGTTTTTCCCAAATAATTAGCCAGTTGTTCTAAAACTATATATTGAGGACTCTAATCTTTATCATGTACTACATTTCTTTCTATATTTGATTCCACTTCCGGAAATTGTACTGCATTATAATGAGTTTCTATAAAAGCAGGCACATCATCTTATATTTTTTTGGCTTATCTAGAAAGTACAACAATGCCTAATACTCAATAACCGAGTCAATGGATAAACTTTCCACTTGATTTAATCAATTTCTCAGGCCTGCCATTTCTACTGTGTAAATATCTCTGGAAGAATTCCTTTTCCTTTTCTATTAGCATATTGCCTACCCTGATACAGACCCTAATAATTATGAACTTTTAAAGTATCTTTTACACACAAATGGAATAAGGTTCAAAAATGAAAATCTGATCAAGTACCTTCCCCAATTGAAATTTGTAAATGACTACTCATTTCATCTTCCATACCTGAGGAAGTGAATAAATAGTGAAACCATTTATTCTTTCTCAAATATTTCATATGCAAATGTGCCTTGCTGGTTTTTTTGTTTATTTGTTTTCTTAATCCTTGCCTTTGTAAAATTCGAACAGCTTGGAATAAATGTGTGGACAAAGTGGATTAGGATATAAAGAGGGGATTAATAGGTATAGAAAGATAAGTGAGTTTTGGCCAGGATAAACAAAAACACGGAGGTGTGGAACAGCTCTCTTGCTCTCCCAGAAGCACAGGCTGTTGAAAATGACTAGTGTGTAGGTGAAAGTGAAGACATAAACATCCAGGGCATGAATGGTCTTTCCTGTCATGCTAAGAACTTCGTGTTTTTCCTAGAAGAGAGTGGAGCCAATGAAGTGATTTAAATTAGGAAGAAGCTTGGTTACAATTTTTCTGTAAGATGAATTGACAGAAATTGAATTCAAAGCCAGGAGCCTGATTAACAATAGATTCTCCAATAGTATAGGTGACATATGATAAGTTGGAGCCAGGATAATAATACTGAGAATCAGAAGAAGGGATAAATATGATGTTTAAAAGGAAATTCTGTAAGATTTTGTGACTGATTAGGCAAAAAGGTGAATAAAAGGAAAAACTAGTGGTTCATCCCCCACCCTCAAATATTCTATCAATCAACTGCCATTTCTGGCTTGACTAATTGGATAGATGGTAATGTTCTTTACTAAAATAGGAGATACAGGAGGAAGATCTGTTTAGGAGATTTTAGGGTTGCTGGAGGAGAACAGAGAGAAAATATACTCTATTCTGGACATGTGAAGAGTTTCCAGAAGGAAGGAGTTGTCAAGGATGTTGAATGCAGCAGAAAGACCAGTCAGATGTAGACTGCAAAGTGTCCATTTGGATTAACAGTTAGAAGATTTTAGTGTTCTTCCTGGAAGTTGGGAAAGAAGAAAGTAGAGATTGTCCGTACAAAATTCTCTGGAATTAGAGAGAGTGTAGCTCTCCAGAAAGGAAATAGATGGGTAGAACAGTGACTAAAGGAGGCACCTGCCCTGTACCTTTTATTTTACCATTGGATCCATGGGAGTTCATATTGTCTCCTAAGCTGGAGTGTAACTTTTCTGAGGCCAGATACTATGTTGTGGTTTCCTGGATGAACTGAGTGGTCACTTGGTTCTCAAAGCCCTGACATTTTACTAGTTTCTAATTCTCCACAGTGTCTATAATTATCCCGGTACTTAGGCAGTAGCATTCAATTAAATAGTTGTTGAATTGAATACTGTGGATGGGTGACTCACAACACTAAACAGCATTATTCAAGATGTCAGTGCCTCAATTTCCTCCTCATCAACAGCAATTAGGACTAGAGTTCTTTTAATAGTAAATTGAACATGGAAACATTGTCCTTGCTGTCAAGAAACATTCCCATTCATCTACTTAATGAAAAAGCCAGTCTACCTTTCTTCCTAGAAATATTATGAGGAGTAGCTCATATATGAGGGCTAGCGCATGCATAGGGCACTGGAGACAGTCAATACACAAAATCTTCCTTCATATATTATGCACTCTGGGTAGGTATAACCACGAGTCAGCTAACCACACCAGATGCTTTTAGGTCTGGCAAGTGGGATGGAAAGCTCACTGCATCAGTCTCTTCTGTGAGTGCCTGCACGCTTTCTGGTTTCAGGCTGGAAACGTCCTGTGGTATGTCTGGCCTGGCCAAACCCAGGAAGCACTGAACTTATTAAAATTTAAAAACAAACCAAAGTTGTTTGGAACCTCCAAAACATTCACGTTGCATCTGAGGGTGAAGGCTTGGATTCATTTCTGATTTGACATGAGCACCATACATCAGGAAAACACAAACAGTGCAGGGTAATTTCAGGAAAGGGCTACACCCTTGCATTCAGTCTTATGACAGTCTAGCAAGGCAGCTCCTGTGCAGAGCCTAGAGGAATTTCATGAAGCCCTCCCTCTTTTTTCAATTCCTTTTTGTTAGGTTGCCACAGGAATTTGTAGTTGTGAACAAACTTTTAGGCAGTTTTGACATGGACATTCTGAAGCAGAGATGGGGGTACCTTGCTTGGGCTCAACTAGCATGTGGAGATGGGTTTAGTTCTGGCCCTGTATTTGGATGGATCTGGCCTATAGTGGGACCCTGGGCAGTCCCCAGACCACCCGTGTGCAATCCACGAGCCTCTGAGAATAGGTAATTGGGAGTTGGCTAAATCAAGCTGATGACCAAAAATGAACTTAGTAGTCAGGAATGAAGCTTCTGGAACAACCCACAGGGTGTGATTATCCTATAAATTAAATTTAGGTCATAGAAATGAATTATAGAATTATTGAGACCTGGAAGTAACCGAACAACTATGAAACTCCACTCCTCTAGTTTTTTGCATGAGGGAAGTGAGGCATGGAGATTTTTACTTCAGTTATCCAAAGTCAAGAGCAGTTAGTGATGCAGCCAGAACAAAGAACCCTGAGCTGACCTCCTTGCTTTTTTTCAGCCAATGTGCATGTGCACATGCACACACACACAAGCTCACACTTACAAATTCTACACAAATTACAAATTCTACACACTTACAAATTCTATTTTTAAAAGAACTTAGAGTTCTGTAGAGATGTACAGAAATAAGCTCTTTAATATATAAAACGTCATTTAAGTGTATTGTCTCTTTACCCTAATCCTGACACACTCACTTGTATATAGTCTAGAAGTTATAAGAGGGAGATAAATTAATTTACATAATGTAATAAGGGTGTTTTAAGGAGAAAAGGATTGGGAACTCTTGTCTTTGAAGCTCAAAGTAGTTAAACCATATTACTTGACCTGAGGTAGCCCAGAATAAGTTCAGTCAGGAAAAGAGATGAAGTCACTGCGACAGGATTCACCTGAGAATCTTCCATAAAGCTGTATGATAGATAGGCCTAGTATCCTTGCACTGGAAAGAAAACAGCTTCCCTGACCCAGGCCTGCTAGGATTGACTTGTGCTGGGGTGTGGCTGTGCTGGTGAATCCATAGAGCCCAGGACAATTTTTATAGAGAATACCTTACCCTGGTGTACCACAAAGAATACCATAAGGAATTGCTACATTCTAAGCAGTGACCCATTTCAGTAATAGCAGCACTGACCTGAGCAAGAGACTGCTATCAAATCACATTTCCAAGGGCAACCAAGGTTAGGACAGGTACCACACACAATTGTGGCTTTCCTGTTCACAGATACAGGAAGTGGATGCCAGAGACGTTCTGAGCTTGTGGTTGCAGAAATAGGACTGCTAAGATTTCAGAGGAGGCAACAACAAGCTTTGGCTTTATCAATCTTACTAGCAACAAAATAGGAGAAGGACGTCCCCGTGGTATTCTCAGTCTCTGGCTTTAGTGACAGTAATTGTAGGAGGGCAAGGCATCTCAAGCTACTAGTCTGGGTAGTGAATATGGAGTCCTTCAGCTTCATCTTCCTTGCATCTCATCTGATGAAGGGCCAGCAGTCAGGGTTGGCTCTTTGAACACTAGTAAGCACCCAAAGAGATTCTTGGGTATCAGGGGAATGAGAGTAGAGAGAAGACTGGCCTTCTTGGGACACCACTGCCCCAATGGCATTGTGTGTGTACTCCTGGCTGTTAAGGCAGTTTGCGCCAGGTTAAAAATTTTCCTTAAGCCCACGAAATTTAAATTCAACAACTTCTTATTTCTTCTAAGGTAAAGCCTGAGCAATGTGTCCTAGCTTTTTCTAAAGTATGATGACCCAGTGCCTCTTCAAGAGCTTGCTTTCTTTTCTCTCTCTCTCTTTCTTTCCTTTCTCTTTCTTTTTCTCTCTTTCCCTTTTTTCTTTCTCTCTCTTTCTTTCCTTCCTTTTTTCTCTTTCTTTCCTTCTTTCATTCTTTCTCCCTTCCTTTCCCCTTCCCTTCCCTTCCCTTCCCTCCTTCCCCTCCCCTCCCCT
>NW_016107911.1:890657-928554 GCF_001604975.1 Cebus imitator | reverse complement strand
CCCCTCCCTCCCTCTCCCCTTCCCTCCCCTCCCTTTGCTTCCTTTCTTATAAATGGTTTCAGTGTGGTTCAATATGCAACAAGATTCCAATTCCCAAAAAGCTTTCTTCTTCCTGCATTCAGCACTATCTCTATCAGTAAAGGGAATTCTTCTTTAAAGTAACTCAAATATTTGGTACAGTTCCAGGCTCCTTGAATTCACAGATGGAGCATAATGTGCTTTCCAGAGCCACTTTGCAAAGGGAACCCTGTGCTGGATGTTATACAAATTCACCCTGCCATGAAGGAAGCTTTTTGATCACAGCTATTTTTTCCCTTGTTACTGATAAAAATAGACAACTTCTCTTTATTGGCATTAGTTTTCATACAAGTTTTTCAAGCCTTGATAAAGGAAAAACGTATATTTTAAAGCCTGTGTCATTCTTCTAGTCTTAAGCATCTACAACACATGTAATCTACTCTGTGAAGCCTTTTCCAGAAATCTCATTTCTCAGCCAAAATCATTTATTTCCCATGCTTTCCTCCATAATACTCTATTCTTGCGATCAGACACATAACAGTGTAGATGTAACTCTTTCTCCTACACAGCCAGCTCTCAAATAGTTGAGGTCTCAAAAAAAAAAACTTGTTAAATTTATTTAACGTATATATTATCTAAAAATATAGAATTAAATTTAAATTTCAAGGATCATACAATTGGTCAGGAGTCAATGCCTTGGAGAACCAGTAAATTATTTAGGATGTAAGAATTTGGGAAATGTAGAGTCAGATGTGTCAGCTTGATGACTTACTATCTGTGGAACTGGGAAAATCACCATTGTCACATTGAGAGTTAGTCTCCTACCTTAAAAATGATAACATATGCCTCACCTGCCACTTAGGGTACCTGTGGCAGATGAGATTAAAAACATATTGTAACATATATGAAAGCATGTAGTAAATAGTAACATACCATTGTAAATTATTAGAATTATTTTATTTTTTATATACTTTTGTGACTCTACCTGTAATGACTTTTTTTATTTCAGTCTCTAAAATGCACAAAGGCTAAATGCCGAAAAGGAAATGCAAACTTATCTGTCTTTATCCATTTGATGCTAATATGTTATCCTCTATGAAAAAAGTATTTGATTTAAAATAATAATATTATAAACTTTTAATAAATGTATCACAATCTATTGGCAATATTTCATAGCTTTAGTCATAGCTTGGCTATTGTCTGCAAGTTGCCACATGGGAATTTGTTCTTTTCAATTGGCAGTGTTACAGAATTGTAAGGTCAGAGATTTCAGGATATCATCCAAACTCATCCTTCTCCTTCTTCACAGGGATGCGTGACTATGATATAATGGCTTGTTCTTTTATTTAAAAAATAAATAAATCCCAAAGAAGAGTCTTCTATGGCCTTACTCATAGAATCTAGTATTTTTTCCAACTCTTGGAGTTGGAAAGTTCTTCAATTAAGTCCAAATCAAGTATTATGAAGTATATTTATTCTTGTTCTAACCTCAGCTAAGATCCCAAGGCAATGCTTACTACTCTGTATTAAATTGTCTTTCATATACTGGAAGAAAGTTAGGTAATTGATCCAAACTTTATAATCCAAATCACAAAGGCCGTCATTTGATCCTCTTATAAGCCTTTAAAAATCTCATTTTATTTCTTCTCAATTCCCTGTACTTCTTCTAGAACTGTTAGAAAGTATGCAATTTGAAATAGGACATAGTACAATTAAAATCATCCTACAATGTTTCAGTGAAGTGAAAATAGTAATGGAGAAGGAAACTGGCCTTCCAGTCTCAGTCCTGCTCCAAACATGCTGCTTTCTCCAAGATGAGCCATTTTACGTCTTTAGAACTCAATTTTTCAGAATGTGAAAGATGCTATTGTATTGGATTCCTCCCATTGCTGTTGTTCATTTATGGCTTGAGAGTAGATAGGAGACATTTATAAAAATTCTAAGATCCAAGGACATCCTTTCCTGTACCAAGAATATTCTAGTTGAATTCTTTGCTTTCTAAATAAAAGAATGTATGAATAAATAGGTAGACAGGTAGGTAGGTAGGTAGGTAGGTAGATAGATAGACAGACAATAGAGTAGTTCAAGGCTTTCCAAAACATTTTTAAAAAGAGAGAAGGAAAATACTTATTTTCACCATTAAATGGAAGATTCTAGCCAGAGAAATTAAGCAATAAAAAGAAATAAAATGTATCAACACTGGAAAGAGAGAAGTAAAACGATCTCTATTTGAGGATGACCATATATATATATATATATATATATATATATATATATATATGTAACACATATATATACACACAATACTAAAGAATCCACAAACTATTAAAGCTAATAAATTCAGCAGGTTTGTAGGACACAGGATCAACACATGCAAAAACAAATTTTAATTTTATACACTAACAAGTAAAAATCTGAAATAAAATTTTAAAAAACAATTCCATTTACAATAACACCAAAATAATATAAAACTGATGAACACATTTAACTATGAAAGGCAATATTTTTACACTGGAAACTATAAAATGTTGTTAAAATAAATTAAAGACCTAAATAAATGGAAAGCTATCTATGTTCATGGATTGCAAGACTTGAGATTGTTAAGATAGTAACACTTCTCAAACTAACCTGCAGTTACAACAAAATCTTATTAAAATTTTAACTAAATTTTAAAAATATAAATGGAGAAATTGATCCTGAGATTTACATGGAATTGTAAGGGACCCAGAATAGGCAGGCAATCCTGAAAAAGAAAACTAACTTGGAATACTCACACTTCTGAATTTCAAATTCTGCTCAAAAGCTACAATATTCAAGTGTGTTTTGCTAGCATAAGGATAGATAAATAATAAAATAGAATTGAAAGTTCAAAAAAAAACTCATATTTTTTTATATATGATTTTCACATATGATCAGGTCAGCTGATGTTTGATAAGTGTGCCACAAACATTTAACTGGAAAAGAAAATTCTCTCAAACATATATTGTTGGAAGAACTGGTTATCCACATGAAAGAAATAAAATTGGACTCCTCTTTTACATAATATTTAAAAATTGACTCAAAGTGCATCAAAGATCTAAATGTAAAAGCTAAACCTATACAATCTCTATAATAAAATATAGGTATAAATCTTCATGATTTTGGCTTAGGCAATGGTTTCTTATATGTGACATTAAAAGCAACAGATGTAAATAAAGAAAATATATATATAAATTTGACTTCATCAGAGTCAAAACTTTTGTGCCTCCAAAATGCTCTCAAGAAAGTGAAGAGAAATCCTCATAAGATGAGTTTTAGAAAGTGAAGAGAAACCCACACAATGGGAGAAGACATTTGCAAATCATATACACGTGTTCCTATCCAGGGCATATAAAGTACTGTTACAACTGAACAATAACAAGATCATCCAATTGAAACTGGGGAAAGTATCTGAATATATATTTCTACAAAGAAGATATTCAAATAGCCAACAGATGCTTGAAAAGATGCTCAGCAGCATTAGTTTTTAGTGAGAAATAGATAAAAACCACAATGCAATACTACTTCACACTCACTAGGATGGTGATAATTAGAAAACAAATAACAGGCTGGGTGTGATGGCTTTCACCAGTAATCTAGCACTTCGGGAAGCTGAGGCAGGTGGATTCCCTGAGGTCAGGAGTTCGAGACCAGCCTGGTCAACATGGCAAAACCCTGTCTCTACTAAAAACACAAATATTAGCCAGGTGTGGTGGCGGGCACCTGTAATCACAGCTACAGTGGAGGCTGAGGCAGGAGAATTGTTTGAACCTGGGAGCCAGAGGTTGCAGTGAGCTCAGATTATACCACTGCACTCCAGTCTGGGCTACACAGTGAGATTCCATCTCAAAAAACAAACAAACAAAAAAACAAATAAAAGACCATTGTTTCTGAGGATGCAGAGAAATTGGCAACTTCATACGTCGTTGATGGAATTGTAAAACGGTACAACTGCTGTGGAAAACATTTTGGCAGTTCCTCAACAGTTTGGCAGTTCTTCAAGGAGATAAACATAAATTAACAAGATGATCTGAAAATTATATTCTTAGGTACATACATAATATAATTGAAAACATACATTTATACAAAAATTAGTGCCTGTATATTTTAGTTACATTATTCCTAATAGCCAAAACGAAAAACAGCCAAAATGTCCTTCAACTAACAGACTTCTTTTTAAAAAGGTGTGGTATATCCATAGAATGAAATATTATTCAGCCATAATCAGGAATAAAGCACTATATTACACCACATGGATGAAACTTGAAAATATTATTCTAAGTGAAAAGCCAGTTGCAAAAGGTCATATAATTCCATTGATATAAAATATCCATCAGAGGCAAATCCATGGAGATAGGAAGTAGATTAGTGCTTGTCAGAGGATGAGAGGAGGGAATAGGAGTGCAGCCAATAGGCATGAGTTTCTTTTTGGAGTGATGAGAATGTCAGGAGTAAGATAGTAGTGGTGGTTGCCCAACCTTGTGAATATACTAAGAACTACTGAATTATACAATTAAAATAATGTATTTTCTTGGATGTGAATATCTCATAGAATTGCATTTTCCAATAACTAATGATTTTGAACAACTTTTTGTGTGTTTGTTATCAGTATGTCTTATTTGATGAAGTGTTTGGTCAAATATTTTGATGAGTTTTATTGAGTTGTTGGATCTCTTATTGACTCATGACAGCTCTTTATGTATTTTGAACATAAGTTCTTAACAGAAGTACGCTTTGGAATTATTTCCCCTCAGTCCCTTTCTCCTGGTATTGATTAATCATTATTAACTTGTCTGTTACACTGAGGGAGACTCTGCCCCCTGCACTGACACTTTGTTCTCAAGAGTATTGACTAGAGAGGCCTGGAAAGAAGTTTGGAGTGGCCAGGAGTAGTGGCTCACACCTGTAATCTCAGCACTTTGGGAGGCTGAGGCGGGCAGATCATCTGAGGTCAGGAGTATGAGACCAGACTGGCCAATATGGTGAAACCCCCTCTCTATTAAAAATAAAAAAATAAATAAATTAGCCAGGTATGGTGGTGGGCACCTCCCAGCTACTTGGAACGCTGAGGCAGGAGAATCGCTTGAATCCAGAAGGAGATGGAGGTTGCAGTTAGCTGGGATGGAGCCACTGCACTGCAGCCTGGGTAACAAGAACGAAACTCCATCTCAAAAAAAAGAAGTTTGTGAGTGAGTGCTAAGCTGGCCCTTTATGCTTGGGCTCCCAGCTGTTATGAACAAATATACCAGCCCACACTTTGCCTTTTAAAATTTCTTATAATGTTAACAGAGTTCTTCCCACTGATTTGGATGACGGCCATTTCTGTCTTTCATTTTCTGCCAAAAAGGAAAGAATTTATGAGTCCTATTTATCCTCAACAGGTCTTGTCACTCTGGGGAATTCCTATCATTTGGCTGCCATGAAAGCTCAGGTCTCTGATGGGCTCAAGAAAATAGGAAATTTAAGTATTTTATTATTATTGTTATTGTTATTATTATTGTGCAGACTATTCAGTTTTTTTCTTAGTGGTAGGGCAGGAATAATATTCACTTGAGGCTTCCTATATTCTTATGTAGAAATATAACCTTCCATCTCTTCTTAATTTAATTGTGGTAATTTATGCATTCCAAAGAGTTTGTCCATTTCAACTAAGTTTTCAAATTGACAGGCGTAAATCTCTTCCTGATATTCCTTAACATATCCTGTGTATAGGATGTGTAGTGATGATCTCTATTTGATTTCTGATATTCATAATCTGTTTCTCTATTTCTCGAGTAACCAACTTAGGTATTTATCAGCTTTGTTTATATTATAAAAGAAAATTTTTATTTTTATTCTTATTTTCTATTGTGCATCTTTTATACTGATTTTTGAAATTTTATTTTTGTGTTTCCTTCCACTTACTTTGCATTTAACTTGTTGATTTTCTAGTTTTGTGGCTTTTTATTTTCTAACATGCATATTTAAAAGTATAAATTTCCCTCAATACTGCTTAAGAAGCATCTTACAGATTTTGATATGTAGTGTTTCTTTTTTTTTAACTTTTATTTTAGGATCATGGGTACATGTGCAGGTTTCTTATATAGGTAAATTGTGTGTTATAGGGGTTTGGTGTACAGATTATTTCATCACGAAGATAATACGCATAGTACCTGATACGTAGTTTTTCAATTCTCACCCTCCTCCCAGTCTCTACCCTCAAGTAGGCCCTAGTGTTGGTTCCCTCCTCTGTGTCCATGTGTACTCAATGTTTAGCTTACACTTATAAGTGAGAGTATATAGTATTTGGTTTTCTGTTCCTGCATTAGTTTGCTTAGGCTAATGATCTCCAGCTCCATCCATGTTGCTGCAATATACACTGTTTATGTCCTTTGCCCACTTTTGTATGGAGTCATTTGTTTTTTGCTTATTAATTTGTTTAAGTTCCTTACAGATGCTGGATATTAGTCCTTTGTCAGATGCATAGTTTGCAGAATTTTTCTGTTATTCTGTAGGTTGTCTGTTTACTCCGTTGATGGTTTCTTGTACTTTGCAGAAGCTCTTTAATTTTATTAGGTCCCATTTGTCAATTTTTTTTGTTGTTGCAATTGCTTTTGGCATTTTCATCATGAAATCTTTGCCAATTTCTATTTCCAGAATAGTATTTCCTAAGCTACCTTCCAGGGTTTTTATGGTTTTAGTTTTTTTAATTTAAGTCTTAAATATAAATCTAGTATGCTTGTCTTGGGTACAAATATATTTAGGATAGTTATGTCTTCGTGTTGAATTGAATCCCTTACCATTACATCTTTCTCATCTTTTTTGATAATTGTTGGTTTAAAGTCTGTTTTGTCTAAACTTAGAATAGCAACTTCTTCTCTTTTCTGTTTTCTATTGCTCAAGTTTTCTCCATTCTTTAACTTTGAGTCTCTGCATGTCATTGCATGTGAGATGGGTCTCTTGAAGACAGTATACATTTGTGTCTTACTTCTTTATCCATCTTGTCGCTTTGTGCCTTTGAATTGAGATATTTATCTAATTTACATTCCAAGTTAATATTGATATGTGAGTTTTGATCCTTTCATTATGTTGTTAGCTGATTATTATGCAGACTTAATTGTGTAGTTACTTTATAGTGTCAATGGTCTATGTATTAAAGTGTGTTTTTGTGAGGCCAGTAACAGTCTTTCCTTTCATTATGATGCAGACTTGATTGTGTAGTTACTTTATAGTGTCAATGGTCTATGTACTAATGTGTGTTTTTGTGAGGCCAGTAACAGTCTTTTCTTTCATATTTAGCACTCCCTTAAGGACTTCTTGTAAGGCATGTCTGGTGGTAATAAATTCCCTTACATTTGCTTGTCTGGAAAAAAAAATCTTATTTCTCCTTCACTTATGAGGCTTAGTTTGACTGGATATGAAATTCTTGGTTGGAATATCTTTTCATTAAGAATGCTTCATATAGGCCCCTAATCTCTTCTGGCTTGCAGAGTTTCTGCTGAAAGGTCTGCTGTTAACTGATGGCATTCCATTTGTAGGTGACCTGCTCCTTCTCTTTAGCTGTCTTTAACATGTTTTCTTTCATTTTGACCTTGGAGAACCTGATGACTACATGTCTTGGGGATGATTGTCTTGCATAGTATCTCACAAGATTCTCTGCGTTTCTTGAATTTGAATATTAGCTTCTCAAGCAAAGTTCAAGAAATTTTCATGGACAATGTCCTCAAATATTTTTTCCAAGTTGCTTGATTTCTTTCTCTCTCTCTTTCAGAGATGCCAATGAGTTACAGAATTTGTTTCCTATATTTTTCAAAGGTTTTGTTCATTCATTTTTATTCTTTTTTCTTTATGTTTGTCTGACTGAGTTATTTTGGAGAATCTGTCTTTGAGCTTTGAGATTCTTTCCTCAGCTTGGTCTATTCTGCTGTTAATATTTGTGATTGTATTGTAAAATTCTTGAAGTGAGTTTTTCAGTTCTGTTAGATTAGTTTGGTTCTTTCTTTTATAATAGCCATTTCATCTTTCAGTTCCTGTATCATTTTATTGATTTCCTTAGATTGTGTTTCCACTTTCTTCTGGATCTCAATGATCTTCATTCCTATCTATATTCTGAATTCCGTGCCTGTCATTTCAGTCATGTCAGCACCTTAGCCTGACTAAGAACAATTGCTGGGGAACTAGTGTGGCCATTTGGAGGTAAGAAGACAATCCAGCTTTTTAAGTTGCCACAGTTCTTGTGCTAGTTGTTTCTCATTTGTGTGAACCGATGTTTATTCAATCTTTGAAGTTGCTGTCCTTTGAGTGGAGTTTTTTTGCTTTTATCTTCTTTGATGTCCTTGAGTATTTGATTGTGGCATAAGGTGGGTTCAGTCAGCTGGCTTTGTTTCTAGATTTTAGGGTACCATGGTTCAGCTTAGCACTCCTGGAATATGTGCTCCAACTCTGAAGGGCTGGAGCTTTGTTCTCTGGCCTCTTGAGGTTAGGAATCTGCTGTGTTGGAAAGGCCAAGGTGTTCCCTGTGTGCGGGTGTCTGATTTGCAAAGGGTCTACGAAATTGGATTGACCAGGTGCATCATTCACTAACAGGTGAAAAAACTGACTCTCCCACCTTAGCCTTTTAATATGCAAATGTTATGATGTCCTGCACACATGGTGTTATCTGGAGGCGGCCATGATACTGGCATAGATGGTGACAAGGAGAAGAGGGTGGGAACTGCCATGTTGGGTAGACCTACTTTCTAATTGCCTGCATTAATATATCAATGCTTGCTAGACTGGCTTTTCAAGCCACCTTTCTGTCAGAAAAGAAATGTTTCTGGAGCTGTTTTTATTAAAAGAAAATGCTTTACTGAGGACTCCTTACCTTTACTATCTGTCTGAAATAATTTCTTAATAACTCCTATGTTATTCCCCCCTCAAGAGACATAAACCTAACTGCTGTTGGGGTGATGGATGACAATTCTTTCTGGTTATTTTCTGCCGAAAAGGGGTATCATGTGAGGGAACAGCAGTTGAGTCTTCTCCTGAGGTTGATCTAAGGGTTCTTGGAAGAATGGCATGTCCATGTGTGGCTCTGCTCACAGCACCGTTTAGAGTTTGCTTCTAAATGAAAAGAGATAAACTTTACAAGAAAGTGTGAAATATAGGATTAGAATATGAGTATTAAGATTACCACTATTTATGGGAGTCCTATAGAGCATAACTGAGAGTAGAGCTTGATACCTGATAGTTATATCTACCGAGGACTCCTTACCCTTAGTATGTGCCTAAAATAATTTAATAACTCCTATATTATGATCAATACAGATGCAACAATCTTTAAGAAAAACTTATAATCCACAATTTGTTGAATCCATGAATGCAGAACCTACAGCTATAGAGGGTCTGCTGTATTTTATTTAATATTTCTTATAGGGTAGGTCTACTGGGGACTTAAAAACCTGAACTTTTTTTAGTCTGAAAACTTACCTCTAGTTTTTAAACTATATTGTTATTGGATGTGGAATTCTAGGTTAACTTAATTTTTAAATATAATTTTAAAGACATATTTTATAGTCTTCTGTTTTGCATAGTTTCAGACAGAAATGTGTCATAATTCTTATTTTTGTCCTTCTGTATATAATGTCTTTACTCTGTTTTGCACTGAAATTATTTTTCTTTATTGGCAGTGTTCAAACATTTTTTGTTGAAAATCTTAGATCTATGAGTTTATAATTTTCATCAAATTTGGAAAGTCTTCAGCAGTCGTTTCTTGAAATACTTTTTCTCTCTCTTCCATTTTGGTTTTCAGTTTCATGTATTGTCTCCCATTTAATTATGGAGGTTCTATTAAAAGTTCCCCCCCCACCACCTTTTTTACTTTTGCTTCATCTAATAGTTTCTATCACTATATTTTAAGTTCATGGATTATCTCCTTCATAATTTCTAACCTGCTTCTATTTCTTAAAGTAATTTTAACTTGAGATATTATATTTTTCATCTCCAGAAGTTCTATTTGAACCTTTTAAAAATCTTTTCCACATTTCTATTCATTATTTTATGCTTTCTTTTAAATTCTTGAGCATTAAAAACCTACCTAGATTATTTAAAATTGTTTTCTGCTAAGACCATATCCATATTTCTAGGTATGTTTCTGTTGACGGGCTATATGTTATATTGTTTCTATTTTTCTTCTGTTAATATGTCCCATTTTTCTGCTTCTTTGTGTGTATAATGAATTTGTACTAGATTGTGATTTTCATGCTTTCAAGTGCTGCATTTTATCCTATTTCTTTAAACGGTATTGGCTTTCGTACTGACAAGTAGTTAAATTACTCGTGATCAATTTTATCCTTTTAAGCCTTGTTTTCAAGTGTTTTAAGATAAGTTTTAAAGTAGCTTTACTCTAAATACTGTTTAGCACCACTATCAATGCATGGCTTTTCTGGAGTCTTTAAGGTGTTGAACAAAGACTCGACTCTAGGTGGTTAGAACTTAAATGTTTCCCAGACCTGTGTAAAATCTAGAACTATTTATCTTACAAATTCATAACACCTTTTTTTTTTTTTTTTGGTCTAGCCTCTTGGGGTTCTAGCCTCATGGGGCAGCATAGTAGTCAGCTCTAATTTAAATGGAACCCCCTAATGCATATTTTTAGAGCTCTTTATGCATTTCCCTCTTTCTGAGTATTCTTCCCTAAACATGCCTGGCACCTCAGCCTCCATTAACTCTTTTCTCTGTCTTCTTGATTCAGCCAGTCTGCCATGCTTTATTTGGTATACCCCCTCTACACTGACCTTTATAAAAGCCCCTAAGCAGAGAACAAAGACTGTTGTAGAACTCACATCATTCATTTGCCTTCTCTCAGGAAGAAGTCCTCTGATATCTATTAACCACTGCCTAAAACCTATTGCCCTATGTATCTTTTCAGTTTTCTATTGTTTACTATAGAGTAATAAGTTTAATCCAGTTATTAGGTTTGTGCAAAAGTAATTTTGCTACTACCTTTAATGGCAAAAACTGCAATTACTTTTGCACCGACCTAATATTTATATCATAGCTGAAACTCACTAAACCCTAACTTGTTTTTTTTATTTTATCCTATAAAGTATATTATTGGAAGCCAATTTCCCACAGGTCTCTCACATTTCTGCATATCTTGTGAACAAGACACTAACTGCCTTTTGTTTCCAACTATCTTTTCAAGGATGTTTGTAAAGCAAACAATCTTGAAAGAAATATCGTCCCTCAGAACAAAGGGCAGATTTTCTTATAGCATTGGAAGATCAAGATAGTATCTTTCTGGAGCAATGGCAGGCATACTTACTTCTTTTTAAACAGTTTTTGTTTCCTAAGCTCAGGGCTCCTGTCCTGCCAAAAAAACTCACTGTATTTACAGGTATCTTTACTTAGTAAAGAGGCATCTGGCCCTCTTTACTAAGAAAATTGGGGCTTGAAGAACCACTGCAAAATGCAGAGATTCTGTCTGCCATTACTGCTGTCGCTAGCAATAAATTGTCTTTTGCCTCTGACCCCAGAAGTGTCATGTTTTCTAGTAACATCCATGAGATTGTGACAGAATAAATGTGTTAGCTTGTAAGTTGGGTGAAATCTCAGAACCTTCACCATTTTTGATATATACTTGCTGAACGTACAATTTACATTTGTATTGGATGAGATTAAAATAAAATATAGCAACTTATAATAACAGCTAATATTTATTCAGAAAATACTTCTCAAAAGGTACTTTACATAAAATTATTCTAAAAACTCGGCAAAGTAAGTTATTATTCCCATTTTTTTTTCACATGAGAAACAGAGGTTCAAACAGGATGTGATTTGGGTAAAGCCAAATGGATAGTAAATAGTAAGTCAACATTCAAACTAAAGCTTTACTGTTCTCTTTCCAATGTCATGAAAACTCCCAGTACTATACAATTATAACAATATTAACATGAAAAAGCATATAATTGAGGTTTAAATTATGTGGTGGACTAAAATAACTATAGAAATTCTGAAGAAATTGAATCTGGTGCCAGCTAAATGCCTCAGAAAAGACTGATTTTAGGAAGAAGAATGAAGTAACCAAAGCTATTGCCAAGAGTCTGATACTCAAAAACTTTCCTGTGAAGTCCTCTACAAATCCCGCAGTATACAATGGAGCTATGCTATTTCCTACCCTGAACGTGAGGTTATGAAAAGTGAGATAACAAACAAGAGTATATCCATGACACACATTGAATGATAATGACTTCACCTTCATATATACAACTCTTGCTTACCCACTGTGCTATTCCTAGTTAGATTGCAGGCTTACAGAGGACATTTCAGTGATTGTAGGTACAATGGAATACACTTTAATCACCAAAGGCACCATGAGAAGTGTGGGTTGTTTCTTGGTAAAGGAGTTGACAAAATAAAATATCTTTTCTTTTAATACTTATTCTAAAAAGAAAATAAGTGAAAAACACGTATTACTGATTAAGTACTTAATAACCCATTTATAAAATCTTACTAAGGAGACTTAAAAGTCCCTGGATATACCAGAACATTGGAAATAAAATATGCCCTCTAAAATTCTTTGTTTTTTAAAATCCTAAATCTAAAATATTAGAAACCAAGGAACACAGAAGCCAACTGGGCTCATATAGGTCACTGAAGTGTGAAAAGGGTAAAGAAACTAAACTGATCGATAGAAACTGTCCTTTCAACATGTTCAAAGACTGATCTTAGCATAGCATTCTAAATCTGACTTTTTTCCCCTGAGGGTAAATTGAAAAAGAGAAGAAAAATGTAATCAATCTTGCAAATGCTAATAAAAACATGAGCTATTTGTATAAACAACTAAATCCGACTAAAAAAGAAAATTGGGTATTAAATTGAATAGGATTCTATAACTTTGACAGTTAATTTTAGATGTCAACTTGATTGAATTGAAGGATGCATAGATGGCGAATGAAGCATTGTTTCTGGATGTGTCTGTGAGGGTGTTTTGGGTGGAGATAGGCACGTGAGTCCATGGACTGAGTGTGGGAAGATCCGCCCTCAGCGTGAGCAGCACTGTCCAATCAGCTGTGTTCCTAGATAGAAGAAGGGCAAATTCTCTCCTTCTCTCTCACTCTCTCTTTTGGAGTAGGACCCCCTTTTTCTACTGACCTTGGATATCAGAACTCCGGACTTTTCCGCTTTTTGGACTCTGAGATTTATACCAGCAGCCTTACATGGCTCTTGGGCATTTGACCTCAGACTGAGAGTTACACCATTGGCTTCCTTGGTCTCCAGCTTTACAACTTGGACTGAGCCACACTACTGGCTTCTCTAGTTCTCCAGCTTGCAGAAATTTATATGGGACTTCTCAGCCTCCATAATCATGTGAGCCAATTTTCCTAACAAATCTCCTATCATCTGTATGTCTATCTATCTATCTATCTATCTATCATCAATCATCTATCGATCCATCCATCTTTCCATCCGCCCATCTTTCTTATTGGTCCTGTCTCTCTGGACAACTGTGACTAATACAGTAGACAAAAGCTCTCTGTGACTGGCTTTGAATCTGTGAGATTAAAACAAACTGAACTCTTTCACAAGTTAGAAAACAGATAATTTAAATATCTTTTAACAACTGGAAGAAGCACTTCTTATATTTTTTAATACAACAAATATTTCTTGAGGAATATTCTGTACTGGAGGGTATAGGAGACATAAAGGCAATAGAAAGAATTTATTCCCCCAGTGCTTAAAGAAGCAGGGAATTCTGTGGTGGTAATAAGTACATCCAAGTAAGAAAGTGAAGTCCATGCTTAATAAGAAGGTAAGTGGAGTGGTCACAAGAAAATGGAAAAAGAGAGTTAGAAATTGGTAATCAGATGAAGTACAAAAAGCTATACCCAGAGACATGAGACATTCAAGAAGCTTAAGACTGGAATGACAAGGTCAAGATCTTGAAGACCTATCATCCTCATGAAACTGATTCTTCTGAGAGCACAGGCATCAGAATGAAATAGGACAAGCTTGATCATACTTAAGAGAAAAAACAAAAATACTGAGACAGTTCAATAGCAGTTTGAGATTTGAATATACTAAACTGGGTTATATTCTAAATTTTTTAAGAGCTAGGACATCATAACATTTTTTTTACTTTAAGCTATGAAGTCATAAACCAAAAAAGTAACTACTTAACCACAAAATAAGATAGATTGGATTTCATTTTCCCCATGAGAGTAGCTAATGGGTCCAAATGTAGCCAGTAGGCACCAGAGTTCATTTTAGACAAAGAATGGTCATTTTAAGGAAAATATTGTGATAAAATGTTTAGAGAAGGAAAGTGTGACCCTGAGGACATGGATTAGATACTCCCACCAAGGAGAGAGCTAAACCACTCTGCCCAAGAAGTCAACTGTAAGTCACATTGTGGAAAACAAAGGAGAGAAAAAAGGTAAAAGCCTGATAAAGAGGTAAGTGGCTAGAATCCCAGTTGGAGGAATGGCCCAGGGGCTTTTGAAGAACAGGGAAGTCTAATACACATGTTGAAATTAACTGCTAAATTGTTTCATTCCCTTTTACCAATTCCACTGAATCTCTAGTCAGCACACACAGAAGTTGCATGTGAGTATTATTTCTGAGGGAGAAAGTCAAGAAGAAAGGGTTATGTGGGAATGAGACAACTACCCAGCTGCAAGATGCACATTGGACAATACCAGCAGAGGCTAGAAACAAGAGCCAGATGTAGCTAAGAAAAACAAATACCTTAGAGTTTGAAGAAATCTTGGGAAGGCATTAGACTTCTTAAGGGCAAGGTGACCCAAGCTGACATCTGGGTAACATGGATAAGAAAGGACCCTTCTTTAGCATTGCCTGATTTACAACTTAAAATGGCAAGGCAGTGATTCCCATGTGAAATAAGTTTAGATATATTCAGTTTGGCAGACTTTAAAGCAAAGTGCACCGTTTAGCTATTCCTGTGGACTTGGAGAGTTTTACTGGATTAAGACTTGAAGGAATTTTAAATAGCTGTATATGTTTTCAAAAAAAAATTAATTTCACTATTGTTTTTCTGTACAATTTGACCAGCATATATGCTGATTAAAATGAATTCCACTTAGTGTTTTTAAGCAATAATGAATGTTTAATATGTTCCAGTTTATTTTCCAGTTGCAGAGTTTATTATGTGATTATTTAGGCTGAGTGGAAGAGAGATCCCAAGTAACATAGTTTGCAGGAGAAGGGAATTTATGTCTCTTTTCACATATAAATCTAAACTGAGAAGGAAGCTCTGCTCAGCAGTGTTATTAGGACTCAGGTTATCCTAGCTTGTAGTTCCACCATTCCAGGGACTTAAAATTAAAAATATAAATTTTTTAGCTGAATTCTGGTACTGCTTAAACACGTTCTCCCAATCACTGCATGCTGACTTGTCACTGGATCTCAGACTGTTGTGGGTCTCTCAGCTCTCTGCAACCCCAAAGCAAAGACATGGTATGTACACTTCACATTCTTCTCCAAAGCACAGCACACACTAGATGATCATGTTGGCAACCTTTACTCATGCTAGAAGATAACACAAAATCACAATAGGGAAGAGGATACCCAATGTTGATAAGTAGGCATCACTTCTCCCACCAGCCATATGCCTCCATAGGAACTCATATGGATGCACTTCCCTTCAGCTCCTTCCGGAAGCTGCTAGGTAGTACAGTCTATGCATCTCATACATCAAGAATGCTCTTTTCATATCTTTCTCCGTCAGTCTAGATCTCTAATCTTTTGACAAGTATCCAGCTTCCCCTGAAGGGAGATTAAAAGTCAGTTGATATTTTAATAATGTTGGTAATGATGCACTTAAGCATTTGTATTTGTGTTAGTTTTCCCATTCAGAACTTCCCTATGAAGAACGGGTAAGATATTTGCCCTAGAGCTGTATGATTGTAAAGCTTCCCGAAGTGATCCTTTTCAGAATTCAGGAAGCCCTCACCCACTCCACAGCTGGTGCTGCTTTATAAAAGAATGAATGAATAAATTAGTGAATGAATAAGTGTGTTGAGATTAATTTCTCAGACATGGTCTAAATGGACTCACTTCCCTCTAGTGAGTGTTGTTACCTCTTCATGATAAGATGAATCATAGAGCTGCCACACTCTGAAAAGAGCATGTGAGAAATCATTCCTTCCTTTCTTCTCTGTCCTGGACTCCTTCCAAGTTGCAAGTGTCAGTGCCCGTGCTTCATTTGTGCTGTGCTTTGAAAGCACTCAGGGAGGAGAGGCTGGAGCAGGGATTTTCCCACAATCAGACCCTGAAGAGAACTGGAAAATGGCCCCCACCTTTTTTTTTTTTTTTTAGGGAATCAGACTGACTGATGTGAATAATGTTTGCTCAGGAAAAGTACTTACAGAGACAAAAAGTGGTATAGTTTTTGAAGGAGAGGTGTCTGGGAGAGAAGGTAGGAAATTCATAGGAACATTTTTTAGCCCTTAGAACATTACCAGGGTTTTTGTTTGGGCTCTGTTTGTGCATATGCTTACTTGTTTTTTGTTTTGTTTGTTTGTTTTGCTTTTTTGAGATAGGGCCTCCCTCTGTTGCCCAGACTGGAGTGCTGTGGTGCAATCCTGGCTCACCGCAGCCTCCTGGGCTCAAGTGATCCTTTCACCTCAGACTCCTGAGTATCTGAGACCACAGGCATGTGCCATCATACCCAGATAATTTTATTTTTTGTAGAGACCAGGTTTTGCCAAGGTTGGTGCTTAAAGAAGACATGAAATCATACTGACTAGGAGGATGGGAAGAGAAATTCATAACACGAATGGCTAATTATGTAGGAAATGTAATGGAGCAAAAATATCCACCTCCCAACTGGATCATGCATGATCTTTTGAGGTTAACAAAATAAATGCCATGGCAGAAATAATGGAACTCTGTAAGAATAAAGTCCTTGAAGCCAATCTTGTCATTCTTGCTGCTTTCGTCTCCTTCAAATTTGGCTCATTATTACTAGAAAAATATACCACAGAATGAAGTTATGTTCCAAAAAGAAAAAAATAGTATTGCCTAGAGCAGGAATATTATTTTCCTTTATGATATTTTATGTATATATAGTTAAGTCAGCCTAGCAATTAATTAGATCCATGCAAATGTTTACCCTGTCCTTGTTAAAAGATGACTGTGATTTCGTTTTAAATATATTCATGTAAAAATACGTTTTCATCTTTAACCGTTGATATCTATTTGGATAGGCTGCTGTGAGCATCTAGTACACTCCATGATTTCCATTGTGATGGTGTTTGCTATTACATATTGTGCAACAGGCAGGTGTTGGTGATAATAACATAGTTGAAAGAACACCTATAGTCTCACAGTTGGCAAGAATTTGCAATAGCACTGTAGCAATAAAAAATGAAGCCAAGATGGCAGTTGCTATTAACACTTGGATTTGCACACTTGGATTAATGACACCCATGTACAGAAAGAAAAAAAAATAAGGACACTCCTTCGGGCTCCTGGCAATTTTTAAACTTCCGTGCTGCTTATTGAGACCCTACTATGTGCACGTATGCAAGGCGTGCATTAGGCCCTCAGAAGGATGAAGATACGATGTGACATCTACTATGTAGAACATCTACTATTTTTGCCCAGCAAGCAGTTTTCTTTCTTCTGAATATGATATTTCGATTTCTCACTTAGAGACCCATTCCTCCACCATTGTCAGTGAGGCAGGGGAATCAGGTCTGGAGGCAGGGAATCTAGGACTTATTTGTGCCAACTTCCTAGAACTGAATCAAAAAGAAAACCCCAACCTTCTACATCTAAATAACAAAAGGATCAGAGGCAACTCCCTTTTGTGTCCCAGATGAAACATGGAAAGTTCCTCAGATTGGTCCCCCTCTGCAACCAGACTGGTCACTGACCTAGTCTTCATCTGCATAGGGGTATAACTTTGTAATGTCACTTCAACCTCTGATTGGTCCCCTCCTGCAACCAATCAGATCTTGTGTAAGGTGTAACTCTGTAACTTCACTTCAGCCTCTGATTGGTTGCCTTCAGCATAGGCCTCTACTTCATTTATGTAGGATATAACCAAGTAACCAATTAGAAACCTACAGAGGGTTTTTAAACCCCAGAAAATTCTGTAACCAGTGCTCTTGCGGTCCTTGCTTGAGCCTGCTCCCACTCTGTGGAGTGTACTTTCATTTCAATAATTCTGTACTTTCATTGCTTCATTATTTGTTGCTCTGTGCATTTTGTCCAATTATTTGTTCAAAACACCAAGAACTTGGATGACTCACAGTCAAGACTCTCCATTGGTAACAGTCAGGACACAAATTTAGGTACTAGAGCTCCTGGTTTCAGGTTTGGCTTCTTAGTCAAGGCTGGCCAACTTGAATCTCACTGATTGGGCTAATGTCAGGTTCACGACTATGCCAGTTGTCATTCCCAGTCATGCCCACATGATTTAGGTGTGGGCCCAGTCCACAATTCTGTTGGAGTATGCCAACCTACAACCAAAAGGACAATGCAAGCGCAGTTACTAACAGGAGTGAATTGCATCCCTCATGCAAAATACAGGCCAACGTTTCATCTCTGGATGACAGTGCAACCACCAAGAGCTTCTGCCCTGTGACAGGGCAAGGTTTCAGCTCATGCTGGGTCTGAAGGGAGTGGGTAGATGAGCAGAAAAAACACCCAGGGTGCTGTAGGCAGGTGAGAGATGATTTTATTCAGCAGCAGCTCTCATCAACAGCTTTCTCACACCATCTGCCTTGTCTTGGCTCCTTAGTCTGGTGGCTCCCACACACAGCTGTGTGGCTGGCTCTCCCCTGCCTTCAGGGTCAGCATCTTAACTCTTTCTCTTGGCATGAGCAAGCCGAGCTGTGTCCTGGCTCCCCTCCGTCCCTCTGCAAAGACAGACAGCTTTGGCTCCCTCTCTCTTTCTCTGGGTGCAGGTGCCTGTACAGTGTCAGCAGGGCAATTATATCTGTTACAGACCATAGTGGCTTAGAGTCAAGTGATGACCTTCCCATGTCATGGCTACACAGCTGTGATAATAAGTAGAGTTACACACCTGTGCTCTAAACTCGCTGAGTTACACAGGATGTAAACATGCTATCTCTGCCTATCCTTGACTAAAGCACAGCCATGTCCTTTACATTCCACCCCCTAGGCCAAGGGAGACATCGGCCTTGGATACACAGGTTATACACATAAGCTTTTGGTATATAGGCTTGATATACACATGCAGGCTTTACACATAAGTTTTGGGCACATAGGTTTGATATACAGGCTTGGCACACAGGCCTTACATTCCACCCCCTAGGCTGAGGGAATTCTCTTAGTGGGGATCTGTGCACACAGGGCAGCACCCTAAACTCACAGGTCACAGCAACGATATAGAAAGCAACAACCTATCACTAATATTCCTGCTATCTATGATTATGAGAACCCAACATAGGCCAAAGCCCAGAAACGCTCATCATCTCTGTAGGGGTTGTAAGTAAGGCACTCAATCACCTTAATCTTCTGTGACACTCCTTATAAGACTGCTGTTATGTTCTGGTGGTTGTCAGGGATAAATGTATAACATTGTGTCCCTACAAGGGCACAGGTACCACCGAGGGCAGCTGTGACTATGCCTAAGGCCATCCTGTTTTGCTGCACTACCTTCTTGGATCTTATCAACCTTATCAGTTGGTAAAAGGAGAGCAGCTTTGGTGTAATTCAGGGCCTGAGCTGTGTGCTCTGCAAGGGCTATAATTTACACCTGGTTCAGGGATAGTTATTGCTAAGGGGTAGAGCCACCAAGGGGCCCACCGCACTTGCAAAAAGTGGAAATGCAGCACCTTCCAGTCATGAAGGTGACTAGGCAATGTGGGAAGCCAAGTGGCAGACACATAAGGCCACCCCCAGGTACAATGTCCAGTCCAACTGGCTGACAGATATGGCCATCCAGTGTCCCCACAGACCCATACACTCCCAAGGGGCACAAAGTCCATAGGGACCTGGGCTTGGTAAGGCTGCTTGTTCCACCACCCCCCTGATGTGGTAGCATGTGTTATGTTTGCACAAACCTCAGCAGGTAATCATCCCACAGTGACTTTATCCCATTGTGGTACCTGCAAAGGAGGAACCATGTGTTCTCCCATTAGCCAGCCTCATCCATCATGGATACTATGAGTCAGCCAGGGGGCAGGCTTGCCATAGGTCTTCTGATGCCCCCATCCAAGGCTCGCCTTGTTGCATCCCGACCATTGTCCATGGGAGCCCACATCTCTAGCCACGTCCAGTTATTTACAGAAGCTGGATGCATGTGCCAGGGCAAGCTGTCCACAGCTGCTGCTGGAAGGGCAATGAAGATCCAACAGTTGAAGACATTGGTCACCATGGCGTAGGTGTGGGCCCAGTACACAATTCTGTTGGAGTATGCCAACCTACGACCAAAAGGACAATGCAAGTGCAGTTACTAACAGGAGTAAATCGCATCCCTCACACAAAATACAGGCCAACTTTTCATCTCTGGATGACAGTGCAACCACCAAGAGCTCCTGCTCTGGGTGATGATGCCATACCTTACCAGCTTCCTATGGTTCTTTTGGGTCCTGTACGCATGCCAAAGTCACAGGGAAACATATGATAAACTACACAGTAGGGTCCCTTCCCTGGCTGTTCCCATACAAACAGTTACTCGTGGAGGTCACACATTAAATACCCAAGGAGTAACATGTAAATCACACTACAGACCCTTCCCACAGGGGGCTACGATAGCCAACCATCTGCAATGAGGGGCTTGAAGCGTCCATGGAGGTGTTGGGGCAGGCAATAACTGATTACTGTTCATCCTTATACCTAGTTGGAGAAGGTCATCCTTCCTGTCATAGATCTGGCCACATGGTCTGACCCTACATGGGTCTGTAATTAACTAGCTAATTCTGTAACTTTCAGGTAATTAACCACAAAGTTAAGCCTCAGTAAGTTACCCACCTATTGCTGCAGAGTACCATAAATGTCAATTCCTTGGTGATCACCATCCATATTGCTCCGAGTTCAACTTATTAGCTACTTTGTCCACACTTGGTATTAAACCATGTAGTATCAGTACTAGGCTAGACTATGGCAGCAGTCCAGCAGCAGCAGTACTCTGGCTAGACCTATCTGTATACCATGACTTATTAGGAAGGTGGGGATTCCCTTGGTTAAGGTAAAGGTTCAGGGTCTAGGGTTGCCTCAGGCCCATGGCCTTATTTGGCATTAGACTACAGGCCCTAAGACCTTTTGTAACTCTGCTAAGGGGCTTATACTCAGCGTACTCCACTGTTCTAAGTAGGTGCCCCACTTTGCTAAAGTGGACGTCTGTGCTGTCCCAGTCTGGGGGGTGGGGGATCACTCTCCATGAGTGCATCTATCCTGTTATCGGGTAAGTCATCAGCATGACGACTGTAGCCTGTCCTGCCATGCTCTTTTGCACAAGTCTGCCAAGGCTCCATGACCAAATAAAGTCACTTCCTTCCTTACTCCGGTGTATGAGGTGTATTGTCTGTGGCTCATCCTACAACACTCTTACGAGTCTGAAGGGCAGCATATACAGTTCATATACAGTTACTAGCTGCTTTCTCAGTCTGGGGGTGGGGGTGGTTATCCATGCATGCACCCATTACTAACTGTTTCTTTATCAAGGAATACCAGAGCTAAGCTTCCTTCTCTAGTTGGGACTGAAAGCCTCTTGGCATACTCAGGCACTCTGTGTGCTGCTATAGGCCCTAACTGAAGCTATCTGTGGTCATATGCACATTTAGCTTGAACGGGCACCCCTGGTTGACTGCTTGCAAGGCTTGTGCCTGCTAAATAGCCCACTTGGCTACCAGATATGCTGTCTCAGCTCCATCATTCCAATCCCAGGCAAGAGGGGCACTGCCACTTCTTAACCTTTACAAGAGAATCAGAGGTTAGCATAACGTTATCAATAAGATCATGACACATGGTGGGGCTCTGCATATAGCCCTGCAGCAACACTGTGAAAGTTCACTGTTGCCCTCCCGTGAAGGCAAACTGTTTCTGCCTTTCTGGAGCAATGTCAATGGAGACAAATGCATTAGCCAAGTCCCATCACAAAGTGGTACTGTCCCAGTTCCATTGTCAAGCAGTCCATTAAGTCCATGATGGAAGGTCCAGTTGCATGCAGAGGAGGTGTTACTTTATTCAGCTCCCGATAATCCACTGTCATCTGCCAAGTCCCATCAGGCTTTCTGACTGGCCATTCCAGAGAATTATAGAGACTATGGGTGCCCCACATTTTTGGCACCTCCTCTAACTTCTTAATAGTCTCAGTTATCTCTTTATACTCCCCTGGCAAGTGGTATTGCTGAGTGGAGATAACCCATCATGGTTGTGGCAGAACTTAGGGCTGGTGATGTGCATGTCCACACAGTACCAGCTTTACTACATGACCTCAGTCTGAATTCTCCAGCCATGGTTGCAAGTCCAGACCATGCAAAATGTCCACCACCAGAATATATTCAGGTATGGGAGACACATACACAATGTACAGTTGGGGAGCCAAGCAGCCAATGCCAACATGCAGAGACACAGGTTTCACTTTCACCAACTGGCCCCCGTAACCATCAATAATTGCAGCTTTGCCTGGAAGCTTATCTGCATTCCCATAAACAAGACTGCAGTCTGCAGCACTATTTGCCAGTGCTAGAACCTGCTGTACATTAGTGGGGGACCAGTGTATTGCTAGCTCCACATATTGCCTCTGGCCACCTGGTTCTCCCCCAAGCCGAGCGCCTCAGCCAGCTCTCTAATCAAGCAGGAAAGGCCCCATATCTTCAACTGTCTGCAAAGAGTCCTTGAGTTGAAGTCCGGGCAGGGCTGAGTTGAGCAACATTGTTTTGTCCCTTTTTGGGCATTTTCCAGAATTGCTGTTTTAGGGACAAGTGCCTCCACAGAGTCAATAGCATTCCATTTGGTTGCCTCTCAAATTTTTTCTCAAACAACCCCAGCTGCAATAAATAAATCCACATCTCCATGCAGGTCACTGGCTGGGGCCCCGTTTTATCTCATGGGGTGGTTTCCTGTGGATGAGGTGTGTATTCCCAAATCCCACTGACAGACTTCTACCTCCCCAAGGGTTGCCATAGCAATAGTAATTTCATGTATGCAGCACCCCAAAATTTCACCCATAATTTCATGTATGTCCTCACCCCAGCACCTTTGGGTGAGGACAGCAGCCAAAAGCACTTGGGGGCACCGAGTCCAGCACAAGATCCATTATGTGGAAGGTAGGGCGTTCATCATCCAGCCCCTGAGTATTCAGATCAAACATAGCCTGCCACATACCCATCTCCCAGAGTATCTTGCCCTTGTGCTAACCATTGGCACAGCTGCAGCCACTGTGGGACTGAGCATGTACTTCCCACAGTACAGTCAGAAAAGCCCATCCAACTCTGCTGGCAAAGATGCATTCCTTCTTGGTGCTGTGTGTTTCCAGCTGCTTCAGTGCTTTCTCTACACTTATAGGAGACCTGTCCACTGCCTCCCACATTTCCAGTGGGGCTCATCCAAGCAGTACCACTGCCAACAGGTACCACAGCCCATACTGTTACCACATAGCCAACCTGGGAGCTCTCAGGGGCTGAAGACCCACTAACCTTATCCTTCCGACACTGCCAATTGTCAGGTTCATGACTACACCAAATGTCATGCCCAGGATCAGGTTCCAGCTCATGCTGAGGTCTGAAGGGAGTGAGTGGATGAGCAGAAAGAACACTCTGGGTGCTGCAGGCAGGTGAAAGATGATTTTATTCACAGCAGCTCTCATCAACAGCCTTCTCATACTGTCCACCCTATCTCAGCTGCTTAGTCTGGTGGCTCCCATGCACAGCTGCACAGCTGGCTCTCTCTTGCCTTAAGGGTCAGCAGCTTAACTCCTTCTATCTCTGGGCATGAGCAAGCCGAGCTGTGACCTTGCTCCCTGTGTCCGTCTGCAAAGATGGACAGCTCTGGCTCTCTCTCTTGTTCTCTCTGGGCACAAGCACCTGTACAGTGTCAGCTGGGCAATTATACCTTTTACAGACAATAGTGGCTTAGAGCCAAGGGATGGTCTTCCCATGTTATGGCTACATGGCTGTGATAACAAGTGGAATTATATGCCTGCACTCTAAACTCACTGAGTCATGCAGGATGTAAACATTCTGCCTTTGCCTATCCTTAACCAAAACACAGCCATGTTTCTTACAGCTAAGTGTGGGCACATGACCAAAGTCTGGGGCAATTAAGAGCCATAACTAGGATTTTTGCAGAGCCATGAGGAAGAGGCACCTGATTTCAAAGGAGGTTGCAAGATTGATAGGATTTACACGTGGAGCTATGGATGGCCATCTTGCCACAGCATGAGATGTACATGCCTGAGAATAAAACCAGAGAAAGAGAAATGGAGCTGGAAAAATGAGACCTGTATTACTTGAAGTTAGCGTCTACCCATGTTTGAAGTTCACCCCTTAAACTTCTCAGTTAGGTGAGCCTCTAAGTGTTCTTTTTTACTTAAGCCACTGTATAAGTGGTTTTTCTGTGGCTTGCAGTGGAAGAGTTCAGCCTAATACCTCTCTCTCTAGGGGGGTTTGCACTTAAGGAAGAAAAGCAACACTTATTGACACGTAGCATCCGCCAGGTAGTTTAAGGACAATGTTCTCATATCAGCTTATATTTACAGGGCATAGTATTCCCACTTTATATATAAAGAGTGCTCTATTGGGTGTTTCTGTAATTTGATTAACATATTCACCTATTTTAAGACATTTATAGTGTTTCTAAGTTTTGAAATTCATAAACCAGTTGTGTAAGACTTATGTTTAGTTTGGTCCTTACAGTGTTTTTTAAATCTAAAAGCCTTTAGATATAGAAGTTTGCTACAGTTCCCACTACTTGCTGTCTCCACTAGGTGAAATGTTTTGCATCTTTATGAACTTCCATGTCTGGCTCAGTAGGCAATGGAGTTTTCCATCCCTCTAAAATGTCACAGTGAATACTCTAGCACTTTGTCTACTTCAATTCATTCTAAATATAAATTCTTAGAAGTTGAATTTTTAAGAAAAAATGTTTGCAGTTTTACAGAACTCTTGTCATATATTTACAACCTACCTTCTAGATTGTTGTATCAATTTACTCTCTGACCAGCTGTGCAAGTTTGTGCCTTTTTTCCTACACTCACGCCAACCTTGGGTGTTATCATTCTCTTCAATCCTGGACACTCTGATAGGTAAAATTGTTATCTCCTTAATGAGAGTACTTGACATTTCTCTGTTATTAATTAAATTGATTATATATATGAATGTGTAGGGTATTCATATTAATTTTCCCTTTCTTTCATGATTTAGAATTTCCCATTTACATATCCAGTTCCTGAATAGAATTTGAACAGACTTGTAGAAACTAGCACCAGCTGTGGGGTGGAGGAGACTTTCAGGAGAACAGGGGCTATGAAGAGGAAATGCACCATCCTGCCCTATAGGTCTTAAACCTACAGTAAGGATCTGACAGCAGAAAGCTCTTCTTCCTACTTCTGCAGCAGTGAGCCTCTGGAGAATAAGATAGACTGAACCTGGAAACCCAAGGAAAGGCTGAAGATAGATTGTTGTATCAAACTGACAGGCCAAGAACTGCTTCAGTGTGACTATATGACACCCATTCTCTCGTTTTATTTGAAAATCCTCTTTGGAATTGGCAGACATCTTGTGAGGCAGGAGAATAGCAGAGGAATTCAGGGGTGAAGGGGACCCTTGGACATAGACTACCTTAAGCAATAGCAAAAACAAAACATATAAGATATGAGAAACAGAACATATGAACTAAGGGAGAAAACAATAAGCAGATAAGAAAATAAGCAGTCAGTTGGAACATGCAAGATAAGGAAAGTAAGTCAGAAGGACTTGCAGTAAGAATTTGTTTACAAAAAGAAAAGTAAGGATGACCAATTAACTTACAAAACATAAGCTTTATCCTCATTATCACAATGAGGGGAAAGTAAGGATGAGCAATTAACTTACAATAGATAAAGTGAGGGTGAGCAAGTGAGGAGAAACATATAAAGGGCCCTGAAATGTAACAAACAAGAGCTGATCTCATCTTGCAGAGGTCAGTGTGCTCTCCTTCTCTGAGAGCATAATACTGGGCTTCATAAACTTGCTGCTTTGCTTTGCTATCTGTATGTGTCTCATCCAATTCTTTGGGACACCAAGAGCCTAGAACTGTGCAGCACCATCCAGTAACATAAATTTGGTGAACCATCCAGAATGTACAACTTTATTTTTCTTTATCTCTTTCTGTCCTCTTGTGTCCAAGCAATTCCCTTGTGGGTATGGGTCAGGCAGTTAAAAGCCATGAGGGTGCCTGCTGCTAGAAGACTCCCATGACAAGATAACCCAGTTAAGGAACAGAACAATTAGGCACAAGACAAATCCCTGCATCAGTGATGTGTATGTACAGCAATAGCATTATGGCTTCAGATATTTCTTACTTGTGTACAGACATGTTTATTTTATGGCATATTTTGGGATAAGGGGCAAAGATATTAAATCCCAGTAATAAATTTAGGCCAATGCAGGACAATTTCCCTAAAGAGTGAATTATAATGGCTGCAGGTGCTATGTGGAGAACTCAAAAGCTCTCATTAATTCTACACTTGAGTCCTCTTTGGTGGTTAATGGTAGTCTTAATTTTGACACCATCCTGCTGCTAGATCTGTTCTGCAAAAGGCAAGGAAAATGGTCAGAAATTCCATACGTTCTTTATGGCCCTCTGCCCCAAGGAAAGGTCTTCAAAAGGGGAATCCCAAAGTAGAATTAGACATAATATGTGATCCCATACATACACCTACATTTTGTTTCTTTTTGACACAGGGACAAATTACTTTTAACTTACTGCATATGTAGAAAAACTTTCCTCTCTGTCTGAGAGCATTGTGGGAATAAAAGGAAAGCTGCAAATTAGATTTATTTACTCTACCCCTGATCTGACAGTTTAAAACACAAGTTTTTCAGAAAGAGTGTCTAGTAATGCGAGGCTGCCCACTTCCCTTAATAGGAAGGGACATTATTCCCAAAATAAGGAACCAAAATTCAAGCACTGCCCCACATTTGCATGCCCTAAAGTTTATGCCTATCATTTTCCTTCTGCTGTTAATGATTTGTTTAATTCAGTATCTCTGTGGACAGCATTAGAGGCCAGAAGTCTCCCAGGATCTAGTCCTATTAATAAAAATAATTTTGTCTCATTCAGAAATTATAATACTAAAGGTCAAATCAAATTAAAGAAGCTACTCAATTCAAATTATGGACTTAAGAATGGTTACTTACTTCATAATTGGCTATACAAATCATATTGCCTATATTGACTAAAGGTCAATTCAAATTATAAAATTAAGAATGGTTACTTATGAAGTAAGCTAAAAAGGAACTAGTAAGTAGAAGAGGAAGAGATATGAAGAAAGATATGGCTATGAAGATGTATTGTTTTGGTAAGGAAGGTTATTAAAAAAGTATTATGTTGTATAAGAAAGGATCATCTATGGTAAACTTTGGTCTTAAAGTAAAATATTGATTATTTATAAAAGAGAGAAATTTAGGACAGGCCAGAAGGTCCAATCATGTTGTAGATGGTCTCAGTTGTCATAAGGTTCATGAAGGGAAATTTATGAAAGGAATTTCGTATGGGATTAAGTGGTTATTATTAAGTGGTTGTATGTGATTAAGTGGAAATCATTTATAATGGTCTTTTTAAAATTGATTCCCCATATTAAATTTTTTAAGGTAGTAATTTGCTCTCAATCGAATTGCAAAATATTTCACTTTTAATTTTTTAAACTGTTTCTTCTAAAAACTTCTGAGAATCTTACCTACCTTGCAGCTTTCAACTTTTTTCTTCCCCTAAGAAAACCTAAAATAATAACTCTCTCTTATAACTGTAAACTCCTGATAACTTTTCCTCCAATTCTAAGTGCATTAACAGGTTAAGGCAACAAGTAGAAGCCAAACCAAGCCGGCTCAAAATCTTGTTAAACCCTTTTAAAAATTCGCTATTACCAATTATCTTGCCTCTATTGGGGACCTTTAATAATAATCTTAATTTTACTACTCCTAGGACCTGGCATTTTGAATTGCCTCGTCCAGTATGTATCTGACTGCCTGAAAGCCCTCAAGTTCCAAGTGGCAGTCACTCTGATAGCCTTGGAAGAACACCTAGCCAGACCAGACCAGGCACCCAATGTCTCCCTTAGATAGAGCAGCATGAGAGTTCTGTGTTCCCCTGTTAGGTAGGGTCACTACCCAAAGCCAGTAGGAAGCAGGTAGAGAAGACAGACCCTTGTCCTTTAGCAATTCATCAAGATTTATGGGGATCATGTCTCTCAGGGGGAAATGAGGCAAGAGAAGAGCAGAGAAAGTCAGGGGCAAAGGGGACCCTTGGAAGTAGGCTAGCTTAAGCAATAGCGAAAACAAAACATGTAAGATAGCAAAAACAGAACATATGAAATAAAAGAGAAAGCAGTGAATAGATAAGAAAAAAAGCAGCGAGTTGGAACATGCAAGATAAGGAAAATACATCAGAAGGACTTGCAGTAAGAATTTGGTCACAGAAAAAAGTAAGGATAAGCAATTTGCTTACAAAAAATAAAGTTAAGGCACAATTAGGGAAAAGTAAGGATGAGCAATTAGCTTACAAGAGATAAAGTGAGGGTAAGCTAATGAAGAGAAACAGGAAAGGGCATGAAGTATAATATACCAGGCTGAACTCATCTTACAGAGGTCAGTTTGCTCTTCGTCTCTGAGAGTGTAATACTGGGCTTAATAAAGTTTTGCTTTGCTATTTGTGTGTGTCTCAACCGATATTTTGTTTAAGACACCAAAAGCCTGGAACTATGCAGCACCATCCAGTAACACCTGCAGCCTTTCTAAAATCTAGTTTACACTGAAGCCAGCCAGGTCGTATAGGTGCCTCTTTTCTTGGACTGAGACCTAGAGCCATCCTCCTGATAATGTTTTTATTTTATGTTATTTAGTATTCACTTTGTGAATGCCTTTTGAAAAATCTGGGCACTTTTATTTCCTGGAGTTATCTAATGTTTATGACATCTCTACTTCATCTCAATTAATTTTGGTATTTCTCGTTCCACTTTTTGTCAAGAAATCCCTCTTTTCCGTTATTCTCCTAAAAACTGAAAGGTGATGTGATAGATTTGTTCTCATGCTATCCAATACAGAAGGTTAAGCAGAATGTGCTATGTTCAGCTATATGAAGATCCACTCATGAACATGTCAGATACAAGTCCCTTATGCAAACCAAACTGATAAAGAATTAAGTAATGTCTCATATCATTGTGTATATTATGTATAGTATGACTACTCTCAATATAATAATTAGATAGATAAGTCTGAGAGATTAACTTGTGTATTTGTCTATTTAATTCCTGCCACAATCAAAGGCATTTGAGGATGCCTATAAGATGATTTTTAGTAAAATAATTACCCACCTCAGAGAGTTTTTGCAAAGCATAAGTATCAAGCACTTAACAGAGAACAAGTTACATAGTGAGCACACAATAAATATGGGATGTAATATTGTAAAATAAATAGGAAAAAGAGACCAGGGCAAAACTATAATAAAAGCAGAACATTAATACAAGAAATTAAATGCTTTATGACAACATGTAAACATTGCAAACTGGTTGTCATGCCAAATGATATCAACTCAAGTGGGAATGGCACCAGGTTTAAGATGTGTAAGAAGAAACCTAGAGTCAGGAAAAAAAGACACAAATTTATTGGGGGTTTATATACAGGGGAGAGAGGGTCCAGGGGCAGTGGGCTAGGCAGAAGAACCATATGGCCTAGTGGCCACAGGCTGGGCAGAAAAGCAAGTGCTTGCAAAAGGCATGCAGTTTACAGAGCATTTTCACTGAATGCCCTTTCTCTAACAATCTCTACCTGGCAACCTTCATTCAGCCCAAACTCAGGGCTTTGATCTTCTTTTATAGCCCACATTCCATGGGATGGAATGATGGCTCAGATGCTCCTTATAGATGGGGATGAATCTTCAGGTTGGCCAGTCCCAGATTCCCTATCTCTGAACATACATTCAGGTACATCTGCCACAGGGGGTCATTCTCAGGATATGCTTAAGCTATTGCTACCAGGTGAATTTACCATACACAGGCTCCCAATTTTTCTCTGAGCTTTCTAGTGAGTTTTTTTAAAAAGGGTACATTATAGCCACACATGGTGGCACACGTGTGTAATGCCAGCACTTTGGAAAGCCAAAGCAGGTGGATCACCTGAGGTCAGGAGTTCAAGACTACCTTGGTGAACATGGTGAAATTCTATCTCCACTAAAAATACAAAAAAATTAGCTGGGCACCTGTAATCCCAGGTGTTTGGGAGGCTGAGGCAAGGGAATCGCTTGAATTCAGGAGTCGGAGGTTGCAGTGAGCTGAGATTGCATCACTGCACTCAAGCCTGGGTGACAGAGGGACACTCTGTCTCAAAATTAAAATTTTAATAAAAGGGTACCTTACATAATTCACATGTCCTATAAGATAAAAGAACATCAAGTTTTTGTTTCTTTTTTATAGTAAGCCTGAGGGGTTTAGTAATTTACATAAGATAATACATACAGCCACTAATTGAAGGAGATTTTGTTTAATTACACCTAGCTTTTCTGTACCACTTTATTTCACACATTAACATAAGTCTTGTGAAGTATGATTTCTGTAGCTTTGGGAAATGTCCTCTAGACCCTGGATATTAACTTGAAAAGCCCTGAAGGTCAATTATAGAAAATAAGGCAAAATGATGTAAACATGGATTCCTAATTAAAGCATAAATTATAAAGGCTTAATCCATCTTCCATATTTATGCCCACTATGTACACCATTTTCTAGAACAATCCAGTGTCATCTACAGAAACACCTGGAGGGTTTGTGAAAATACATTTGCTGGATGGGTCATGATAAGTTGAATGTCTTATAAGTTCTCAAATGATGATGATGATGAACCACATTTTGAAAATCATTGCCTTAGACTTGGATGTATGTTATACCTTGGGGAACTAGCTGCCTGCAGGAAACTTGTGTTCATTTTCTCCAAAGTGGGAGGAGGCAGCTGTGATTTTCCAGTACTGCCAGTGTCTAGGTGACTAATTTTGCATAATTTTGAGCTCAGTAATGAGTCTACTTGCTTACAAACGAAAGCCTTACAAACAAAAGCCTAACTTTCCAATATCAGCTTTATGTATGATGAATGAGATAACATGGTTCCTATCTGATTTATTTTTTATTTCAAAAGCAGTTTAGAACTCAAGAAGAGAATGCAGAAGTATCACTTATTATGCTGTCTCTACCCTGACATTATGTATGCCTCTAAAGCTGAAATCCAGAAATAACATTACTAGTCACAAGACATAGACATATTAGCAAAATATAATTTTTTGAATATGCATTTTAGTGGTGTTCCCTCCACCCCCCAAAAAGAAGCAATGAATCACAAACACCATGTCAAAGTAAATGCCTGTGCAATTATAAAAAAGCAAACTTAATGAGATGGCAAAAAAGACAAAGGAACATTTATTTCTAGGCATTGCTGAATGCAAATTTTTTGCCTGTGGTTCACAGTTGTTTGAGGTATATTTGAAATTAATTATAAAATTTTATCTTTATGACAAAGTAAGTGCTAAGGCAATACAAATTTACTTTAAAGAGACTGTGAAGGAGAAATATTATTTTAAAAAGAAATGTGACTGACCTCAGATAATATTTGCATCCAAGTTAGTAAGGTGGTAAATTTTACTCCCCGTTCCTGAAATCTATCTGGGAAGCTTTGCATATGATAATCAATGAATATCATGCACTTTCAGCTCTTTTGATCTCAAAGATTCAATAAAGAAATTTCTTTGAAAATATAGTTCTTTAGAAGAGATCTTGTGGCAAAAGAAACCAAAATTGCATATCTTGCCATTAAGCCCAGTTACCACATCAAAACTACACATTGCTCTGCAAATACATTTCCACTTTCATTGGTAATTTTATTGTGCTCAAACAAAAAGTTAAAAGGTTGTGTAAAATGTTATAGAAACTCCAATAATTTGGCAACAAGGGTTGGAAGAAACTTCATGTTTTACTATTTTATTAGATTTATAACAAATATAAAAGAGCTGTATTGCTTGTCTTGGTAAAGATATTTCCATAAAAGTCCTGGAATTAACATGATGTCCTGCTAAGTGAAAAACTGCTTCCCATGTTTTGAAAAGCAGCAGAGCAGTTGATCAGATCATTAGCATGCTCACTAAAAATGCTGAGTCCAAAAAGCAAAATAAAGGCCCTGGGTTTCTTTTTGTACAAGTAGTGAGTTAAGTAATTCTTTATTAGTGAGAAACAGCCCATATCTAAAATATTATGTTTGGTATTTTATTAGATGACAAATATTCTAATATATTTTATATTTATACCAAATGAAATATAAAATCATTTTAAAATTTTCATTTAAGCAAAATACAGGTAACTTTTTTCTTGAGAAATTTGACAAACATATGGTTTCTGAGAAATTTGACAACTTTTAAGAGGAAAGTAATAATAACACAATTCTTATAGGCTTTTTTCTTTCTTGAAGTTGAAAATGCTCTCAGTCTCAAGAAAGTTTTGGAAAATACGACGTCAGAATTTCCCTATCAGTTTCTATAGTGTTGCCAATTTCTTCCCAGGAGCTAACTCCAAAGTATGATATAACAGACTATCACAAAAGGAAGTCTATGTGAAATAGTAATTCTCATTTCTAAATTTATAAGAATTATAAAAATTAAATGCTGTGACTTACAGTAAAAGAGTTAAAGATAAATCTAGCTAATGATATATAAAATCCTGTTAACTCTTATAACATGTAAAGACTATTGGTCTTTAAACTATCTAGTTTATCCAGTTTAAGTCTTCAGATAGCAAAACTTGATTGTCTTTATCAGTTACTCTAGGATTCACAGGGGAATAAAGAAATATTAAATGAGAAATTGTTGGGAAACAAGTAGCAATTTTTTAAGTGAGCTGGTGGGAAAGACATTGCTCTTGTAAGAAGAGGAATATAATCAGACCCCGATTTTGCTCCATAAGAGTAACTTTTATAGCCATATGTTTGTGGTTAAATAAAACTTTATCATTAAAATTTTGCATGAAAAAAGTTTGATTGTGAATCTGAAGCTTCTAACCCCTTTGTACTTCATTGAAAAAATGAGTGTTTCCTAATTAAAGCATCACATTTATTATTATATCAAATACTGTGTTAGAATAGAACAGACTATTTTCAAAACTAAAGAAAATTTTAAATCAAGCGTTTATTGCCAGTATTATGAACATTTTCAATGATTTATAATTTGTAAAGATGAGAAAAGGCATCTAATAACTGTCAAAACTCTAAAATGCCTCTTATTAATCTAAAACAATTAGAAAGTTGTCTTGACACATTTGAAGAAAATTAAGAGTAACTACTCCTGAGTTGGTTAAGCTCTTCAAGCAAGTCTAAGGGGAACACTATCCCATCAACATCAACAGTACATAAGTGAAGAAATAAAATCACTATTAATAACTGTGTGAACTGAAGAAGAGACATGTGACACCTGGCTCCCACCTGGTCAGCAGCCAGCTGGGAACAAATCTCAGCCCTGCCCATGGTTAGTGTCTTTCATTCCCAATCCTCCCTCGGCTTCCTCATCTGTTTATAAAGATAGGATTGCCATGAGAATGAATGTAAAGGTTTCCATAGTGGGGATCTCCGAAATTCTTTCAGTTGAGCTCCCGACATTGAAACTATTTTCATCATAGTCCAAGAAGTAACTTGATTTGTTCATTCTCATTCTCGCATGAGAATGCAATGGAGTTTTTCAGAGGCTACATCATGTAAGATATCACAACAGACTGAATGCAGAACAGACATGAGAATACAGCTGTCTCCTATTAAACCAGACATTACAGTGATTTGCAAACAAGTGAAAGAATGCCTCTCCTCTCACTACCTTGTTTTGTTTTTGAAAACACAGCTATCGTTTATAAAACTATGAAATTGGTGTTAACATGTAGTTTTAAATAAACTAATAGAAAATATATTTAAAACATCCTCGTTTTTATTTCTAATATGGTAAATACAGCAATGCAATAAACAGCCACAGATATACAAACATACACAAAAGCTCTTTAGACATTAATAATATTTTCGAATGTAATGGATCTTAAGGCTAAAAAGCTGAGACCTGTTGATTTAAATAAATTGCCTGACAAAAATACTTTTCACATGAATTAATTCACAAGGCAGAAACCACTTATCTAATAAGCTATATAGCCCAAATTTGGTTTTAAAACATGTAACAACTATTTATATTATTTCTCTACTTTTTAATAAATTGTTGAGAGCAATGGGTTCTCAGCTCTAGAGGCATGTTAGACTTACCTTTGAAGTTTCTATAACACATTATTTTCTTTGTTCTCACATCTGTCATTGATATTTTATAAAAGCTCTCTGCCTCTGTACAGATTAATTTCATCATGAAAATAATAGGTTTGATGATTACCATGTCTAAGTAGGTATCTCATTGCTCAACCCCAAATGCACCAGACTCTACCTTGTATCATAGCTATTTATGTGCATGCTTAGGTTCCCCAGCAGACCCTCAGCAACCCAGGGCAGCACTGACTTGAGAAGCATTTTTTTCTTCTGGCCCACTCAGAATGCCCCAGAGTATGTAAGTATTCAAATAATGTTAACTAGACAAATGACCGAATGAGAGAATGTGTAACTGAGGACTCCCTTTACTTCCTTTGTAGTGCAAATGGAATACTCCCAAATGGGCCCCGGATTGCAGAGCTACACTCACATCCCAGTGATAGCAGCAACCTCCACAGCCCATTTTAACATCTTCCTAGGGACCTTTATCTTCTTAGGGACCTTATGAATAGGGTATGAATGTTCAGAGGGGAAGACCTCCAGCTTCTATCCTAGCTCCCAGAGCCACTGATTGTCCAGCAGAAATCGACTTTCATAAGTCATGTCAGATAATGGAATGGGGGTCAGATAAGGGCCATGGTGTTGGGAGAACCTTATTTGCAACATTTATTCAAGAACAGGAGACCCAAGTGCCACTGAACTTAAAATTTAGGGATACAGTCGTGTGTCTCTGAGGCACACAGGACTGCTCAGGAATGCAGTGGCAAAGATGCCCTGTGGCAGAAGACATAACACAGGGTGTGTCATTAAAGCTGGCCTTGGAAGCTAATGACCCATGGACCCCAGTTGTGTCTTCTGTAAGGCCAGAACTGAGACTCTCCTACCAGGTGTCCCCATGTGTCATTCTCAGTTAAAAGAGTTGCACTCTCTGATGAACTTGAGTCCTGAGGGTTACTGCTCCCAAAATTTTTTGAATTCATACTTGTTGCCACTTCACGAGATGCAAACAGACCTCAGGAGGCTAATCCTGAGGCCTCATCTCATAAAGCCCCCAAATATCAACACTTTCCTCCTCTGCAACCAATTGATTATTGAGGGGGCTGAAGAATTTTTAAAATAATTTTATTGAGATATAATTTATATACCTTGTAATTTACCCATTTAAGTTGTACAATTCAAAATTCAATGGCTTTTAGTATATTCACAGAGTTATACAACCATAATCACCATAATCACTTTTAGAGAAACTTTGTAACCCCCCAAAATACCACCTGTCCACATTAGCAGTCACTCCTTATTGTGAACCAACCCCCAAAGTTTACAAACTTCCAGTCCTAAGGAACAGGGTTCAGGGCAGGCTATGCCAAAATATGGCATCTTGGCATCTTAATTATAGGCTTCAGGGATTTAAGAAATGGCAGGTGGAGGAAGGACTCTCTGACTAGCCCCTGAAACAGATCACAAGAACTTCAGGGGACAGGTATCCTTCCTATACCCAATGTACTTCTCCTTAGGATCCTTATCTTCAAAGAGGGAGCGGCACCAAGAAGAAACTGAACAAACAAGCCTTGCTAAGTTTCCCATTTCTTACCCCATAGCCCTCTGTTCATCACATTTTTTCCATGACTTTCCATTCTTTATCAAACCTAATATTTATATACAGTCAGATTTAACTGTTTCTTTATGATGACTCCTGTGACATGTAAAACTCACGTTAAGTAGATTTGCCCTTTTTTTCTCCTGTTAATCTGACTTTTGTGCAGGGCCCAGTCAATATACCTAAAATAGATTAAATTATTTTTTTCCTTTTCCCAGAATTATTTCTTTTCCAATCTTTGCAAACTTTTTCTAATTGGTGAATTTCAGTACAGGTATTATTTAGGCATATAAGGGTAACCATTCAAAGAACTTAAAATTAATACTAAAAATTAAAAGTGGTTATTTTAGGGGAAGTGATGCTTGTGGAAAGGTGGGGGGAATTAGGGAACATGTGAGCCTAATTTTTTGGGTAAAACTATAGACAATCACTAGTCTACTTTCTGTATCTATGAATTTGTCTATTCTGGATATTTTATGTAAATGAAATAATATATGGTCGGCTGTGACTGGCTTCTTTCATTTAGACTGTTTTGCAGATTCATCCATTGTAGCATATATCAGTACTTCATTACTTTTTAATTGCCAAATAACATTACATTGTACAGAAAAATGACATTTAATTTATTCATTCATCAGCTGATGGACATTTAGGTTGTTCCACTTTTAGGTATTATGAATAATGTGAAGATTTATTTTTAAGCCATTCAAAACACACAAAAAAATTCCTATGTCCTTCTCTCAGACCTATATGTGTATACAATCAAGGGATTCTTCATGGGGCAGAGGTGAATGCTAGCTCTTAAAGTTAAATTTTTACTTCTGCTTAAAACTTGAAACTGTGACCATGTCTCTCATTAAGAAGAGAAAAAAAATGCAAATAATACACAGGAAATAAAATGGACTTACTAAAGCCAATCATAGAATCACAAAAGGTTTAAGAAAAGAACCTTAAAAGAGAGTTATTTTACAAGAAAACTTGAGTTCCAGAGAGATTAATGGCACAGATTCTTCAAGACGACATGCTGTCTTGACTCTTGATGCTGATGGGTGTTAAAATGTTATGCTACCAAGTTAAAAAAAAATAATAATAAAGCTCAAAAACCTTTCAAAGCAAAATAAGTAAAAACAAATGTATTTACTGGCAATCTTGAAATGAAACACTTGAAAGCTATTTATTGCCTTCCTTTGCAGCTTTAGGAGACACACCCTTGTGGTGATAAGACAGCCATAGGTTACATAACTCTGTTCCTGATGAAAGAGAGTTTGTACCTTCTCCTCCAGGCTGCAGGCACCCCACCCTGGGTAATAGAAGGGAGAGGTGTTCTTGGTGAGAGGCTAGTAGGCCAATGCCAAGCTCTGGGGTCCCAACTGGACAAGCAGAAACAGCCCCCTCTACTCCCAAGAGACATCATCCAATCAAGGCAGGGGTGACTTCACTTGCCCTACCCATCCCAGCCAGGGCCCTGAGCCAGTGTTGGACCTCTACTGTGAACAATGAAAGAAAACATTAGTGGTCTGAAAGTCCAGGCTTTTTGTTGTTCTCGAAAAACAATAACAGATTTTATTCTTTTGCTTTCTCTGGTTAATCTCTATAAACTCTCAATATCTTTAGTATTTCTCTCTTTGAAAATGCAGTTTAAGAGAGAAGTAGATTTTTCTCATAGGAAGGAAAGCTCCTGTATGTCTAACCATTGCTGCCACTGCCTCTCCTCCTCTATTCACAACATTGCTGCAGAATTAATAAATAGCAAGATGTTTTAGGCTACCTGGAAACTTTTTGTTTTAATGTAATCCTTGGGGCATGTGAATTTTCCAACACCTTCACCGTTTAGTCTTTTTTTTTTTTTTTT
>NW_016107911.1:879429-890612 GCF_001604975.1 Cebus imitator | reverse complement strand
AGGGTCTCACCCTGTGTCCCAGGATGGAGTGCAGTGGTGCAATCATAGCTCACTGCAGCCTCCAACTCCTGGGTTCAAGTGATCCTCCCATCTCAGCCTCCTGAATAGCTAGGACTACAGGCATACACCACCACACCTGGATAATTTTTAAATTTTTTGTAGAAAAGGGGATCCCACTATGTTGCCAAGCTAGTATCAAACTCCTGGGCTCAAATGAGCCTCTTGCCTCAGTCTCCCAAAGTGCTGGAATAACAGGTGTGAGCCACCATGCCCAGGCTTACCCCCTTACTCTTACTCCACCCCTACCTTTACCTGCCCAGGCCTCATTTTCCTGATCAAAGTATATCCTTCAAATCTTCTCTATTTCTCACAAGTTTTAGGGTGTATTTTGATCAGATTTTTATCTGCTCAAAACACAATGACATTTTTTTGTTTGTTTGTTTTAAGGGTCTTCAACGTAAAGTCATCTCTGGTTTGATTGGGTGTTGGGTCTTTGGGGTGGTGGGGGATGTCTTCCACTTCTCAAATTTGGACCCCAGAGTTTGGCATTAACTCACTAGCCTATCACTAGATTTAGCATTTTTTAGACGCTATAAAAATGACATAAATTTCTTCTATAATTTTCAAGATATTTTTCCTATTATTAATTCTCTCCCTTAATTTCTTTTATTTTCATTAACTCCTTGCCTTTTAAATGCTTTATCTGCATTCATTTAATTCTCTATGAATTGGATTTATTCAATAAATACATATTTATTTCTTAATAGATGCTCACATTTGTTTCAATTCTTTAACCTTAAAACATTTATTTTTGGGAGTATTATGGGCAGGGTCTTTTTTTTTTTTTTTTTGAAAGCATAGACAAGATACATTCTAAGATAGTTTAAGGCAGTAAAAATTGAACTTGAATTTATCTCTGTAAACAGTGAACAACCATTACAAAGTGTTTATTTGCATGATATTTGTATTCTGTTATCAATTAAAACCTCAGTATGCTTCTTCTCCAGATGAAGACATTGGGCAAAGGTCGGTCAGTGCTTGAATTCTACAAACAGTGCATTTTGCTTTTATGAACAAGAGTTACAGAAAATAATGACTTGATATTTCTTAAGTCTAGTTCTCCAGACAATCCCACCAACAGGACCCAAAGATATGATTAAATTCATAGTCTTGATACTATTATTAGACATAAAATAATATTTCCTTTCACTTATTTATCCACTCAACAAATGTCTATATGCCTATATATTTTGCAATCCAGGATTTCAGGGATAAAAATTTGTGATAAAATAAGCAATAGTCATAGAATTGATCTTTTGGGGGGATATATTAATTCCAAAATTATTTTCCTTTTCACACAGTGGCCACAATTGACTTGTAATTTTCTTTTAAGTTAAAACATCTCACTTTCCAAATAACACATGTACATGGTAACAAAATCTCCATGTATAGGGAAAGACTTCTAGTGAATATTTTCCCTAACTTCCCCTACCCTTCCAGAAGTCTCACTTCTCCTAAAATAACCACTTTTAATTTTTAATATATAGTTTAAGTTCTTTCAATGGTTCCCCCATATACCTAAATAATACATACACCACTTTTTAAAATTTACCAACTAGAGAGATTTTAAATTGATTTTCTAATATGACAGATGAGAATTTAGCTCTCTTAAACCAATTCTCACTTTCTGTCCTCCCAGCCTTCAGTGAACATCTGTTTTGTTTTGTTTTCTTTTCTTTTTTGGCTACCGAGCATTTGAACTCATTGTTATTTTTGGAAATTCCCCACCCTATAAGGTGAGAGGCAGAAGTAGCTTTGGGCTAGGGAAACTGAAGACACCAGATACTCACTCTCTCAAGCTTCCTTCCACTTGGGTCCATGTATATGAGCTAGGCTCTACAAATCAGACATACCACCTCAGACTTGGAATCAACAGATATTAACACATCTGTGGTAAGATTGAGTTTCTGGGTAGCAGCAGCAGCAGCAGTGCTAATTGAAGCATCCAGTCTTCCACGCCACTACAATCTCTCCTGCCTTGTGCTCAGCTATAAGAGGAATTCTGCTATTAGACCAATTCTGCTGTGCAATATTCAAATTTCTTCTGGGTTGCAAAGCCCGAGATTCTCTAGTTCTCTAAGTCCTCTATGTTTTCTTCTTAAGTGAGCCAGATTGGTCTCTGTTGCTTACAGTGAAGAATTCTGACTGACATACTACCTAATCTGGATTTAGTAACACTACTGCCCTCAGATCCTCCGCTAGTCATTTTGCAATTTGAAGCAACGTACTAGAGTGCTTCTATCAAACACAAAGAATATGTCAACTTCCCATTCTGCAGAATGAAGACATTAGTACTCCAATACTTGCTTCTACATTTTCTCCCTTCTTCTAAGATGAAAACACTAATATTCCATTCTATAATTATAATTATCTTCTGTGCCTTGTTTATAATTTGATTCTAGAAGTTAAAAATCAATGAACAATCTTTACAATATGCCTACGTACAAATTATTAAACTCTGAGAGCATTGTGTTATATTTACATTTCTTTGTTACATGTCTTATCTACATCATAATTCAATTATCATAATTCCTATGCCACTCAAATAAAAAATGATCCTGCAGCTAAGTTGGAAGCTGTCTGTTTTTATAGTCTGTCTTTTTCCTCTAACAGAACCTCAAAAATTTCCAAGGTGTAGCTAATGGGCTCCATTCTATTCCAATCTGAAATTTCTAAAGCTGCTTCAAATCGATGCATTTGGGGAAAGATGCCAATATTTTCCTGCTTTTAATCTAGTAGTTCCTGAAAATCGTGCTCTGCTTTACCTGATTTGGTTTCTTGTTTTATTGGAAAATATGTCTTAGTAACTTTCTAGGAAAAGGTCAGTGGAAGACAAACGTTTGAAGTTTTTGCCTTGCCTTTGTGAAGATTTTCATTATGGCCTTCCATTGACTGCTAGTGTGGCTAAACATAAAATTATGAGTTGAAAAAAAGTTTCATATAGGTTTTTCAGCATTGTTGCTGATGAAGCATTTGGCACTGAATGAAATTCTGCTTATTTTTCTTTGGTCACTGTTGCTGAAGGAAACTATGATAGAGTTTGGTGAAGAAGGTGTAAGGAAAAAAAGAAAGATTCAGAGCAGGAGGTATTGTCCAGAAAAGCTGATTGGAGATATTGTCCTGGCACAGACATGAGCATATTATCTTTGGCAGTGAGGGTAGGAGGGGAAGAAGTTCTTAAAAATAAAAAAGATTAGGTAGGAGCTGCAAATAAACTCATCGACTTGGCAATTTTGCTTAGTCACTCTGGGCTTCTCCACTACAATGAACTCCATAAAGATAACTGTTCATCTAGAAAACATTCGCTTAGAGAAATGGCTTATTTATTTATTTATTTATTTGAGACGGAGTTTCATTCTTGTTACCCAGGCTGGAGTGCAATGGCGCAATCTCGGCTCACCACAACCTCCACCTCCTGGGTTCAAGCAATTCTCCTGCCTCAGCCTCCCCAGTAGCTGGGACTACAGGCGCGTGCCACCATGCCCAGCTAATTTTTGTATTTTTAGTAGAGACAGGGTTTCACCATGTTGACCAGGATGGTCTCGATCTCTTGACCTCATGATCCACCCGCCTCGGCCTCCCAAAGTGCTGGTATTATAGGCGTGAGCCACCGCGCCCGGCCGGCTTATTTTTTTTTTTCAATCAACACAGCAAATAGCCTTTTTATTCTCCAAGACACACATATATATGACATATGATAGTGCTGAGATTTTTGCCTCTTCTGCAGAATGGAGGTAGCATATCAGAATATAGTATGAATTTCTTGCAACTTTAATAGCACAGTGAACAGAAAACTGAATGACCAATGCAGTATATTGCAACTGGAATATTTTCTTATCCTGAAAATATAGACTTATATACTAATTATAACCCATACGGTTGAGTATTCTAAATTTACTTTGCTTTATGAACCATGTGGAATGAAAAGCAATCAGGCTGTAATGTGGTGCCCTGTGACATAATAATGCCTGCTACCATTACATTTTCAACAAACTTGGACTGGGATTCAAATGAGTAGAGTGACCCTAAGGGAAATACTTTAATAATAGCATCCAGTGTTCTCAATTAACACAGGAAAGATTGATGGCTTTTCCCCCACTTTGGTGGTCTCTGTTGAGAAGGAAAAAACATGAGCTGCCATTTCATTTTCCACCCAATTGCATCTACTAACTGGCAGACAGACCAACTGAGAAAGTCCCTCCATTCAGTAGCTGCATTCATCATGGGCGTGGCCCAGACATGTTACCAAGGTTGGTTCTCCATGATCAGAATAGTCCACAGACAGCAACTCTCTGAGGGAAGGCTCTACCACTGAACTAGGAAGATGTCCCTCTGCTTAAAATAGTTATTAGGAATTTCCCTCTTATCTTCTATTTGTCTTAACCTTCTAATTAGCCACCTCTTCATTCTCTGAGAATATCTCAAGTCTATATCTGATAAGCCACTTCCCAGCAGGGAGAAAACTGCATCTTAAAATGGATTTGATGCATCTCAGTAAACTGAAAAATCAGCTGTGGAGTCAGTCAAATGAAAATTTCAGGACTATCACCCTGCAAAATAAGTGATGATTGCTGTAGGTTGGGAGAGTTATGATCTGTCAGAATCTTCTGTTGCAAGGAACAACTTAGCCACACAGCAGTGCTCCATGGCGGCTGCTGTCAAGAATCTAAACACGGCTTGGAATTCTCTGAGGATGTTATTCATAAAGGCACAGTTAATCAGACTCAGACCTCTCTTCAGAATCTCACTGTACAAGCCAAGCTTATTGCCAACAGAAGGAAGGTGCCAGACCAGAGAAGGTAAGCTAAAATCTGTGTGCCCTGGCTTCAGAACTATGAGGTCTCAACTCAGTCCATTTCAAAAAATTTTTAAAAATTGTGTATGTTGTTGCTTTGTTTGTTTTTATATTTATCAAATAGTTGGCTTTCTAGCCATACAATCAGAGCTTTGTAACTACGCAAGGATTTTCAACTTATGGAACCAGATTTTTTTTACTGATTTTAATTTTATGTACTAAAAAGGAAAAAAAGCGCTCTCCTTTCCTTCCCTCACCCTTTAGAGGAATTCAGAAAGGACGAGTATGGGCCAAAATCACTCTGGCTAGTGTCCATGGTTACCAAGCTGAAAGAGAAGGCAGTTTTCTGGATAAACGGCTTTGCCTCAAATGCCAGATGCCTGTTAAAAGTATTGCAGGCTCTCAGAATCTTTCTGTGCCTCACCTGCCATCATAAACAGGAATGGTGGATCTTTCAGCAGAAATACTGGCATCTTCCCCATAGATTACACCTTTCGCTTCCGAGAAGAATGGTTTTCTTTATTCTTTGCACGGGGAGATCTCCACATATCAAAAGTGAAGTCACTTGATTTCATTTGCTTTGGAACTAAATTGGAGCGGTGACAGACTACAGCATTGTCATATTCTCACCATCAGAGAAAAGATTAAACATAAGGCGATCTGGGTGCTCTCAATTTGTACAAATCTTGTGTAGGCTCATGTGCTGACTCCAGTGAACATTTTTTCCCAATCCACAACTCACAGACAATTTTTTCCAGGGTCCTTGAAGACGAATGTGAGGCAAAAGCATAAATAGGCCTGCTTGGAATTCAACTTCCATAAGGGAGGAAGAGAAGCAGCATCAGTGGAGATCGTGAGTTTGGTCTTTAACAATTTCTGCCCAACTTTGCTCAATTCTCTGGTTCTTCACCTGTAAAATGGAGATGAAAGTTCCTACCTCATAGAATTGTTGAACTTTTCTAATTAATAGACTATATTTAGGAAAGTTTTAGGTTTATAGAAAAGTAGAACAGGAAGTAGAGAGAGTTTCTATATACTTCCTCAGTTTTCTTTATTATTACTATCTTGCATTGGTGTTGTGAATGGTTGAATTTTAAATTACATTCCATTACAGAAAGTATGGTATTTTTACATGCTAGAATATAGTAACAAACTTAAACTATCATGCCTATAACTCAGGATCCTCTCATTTGTTAATAAAATATGTCTTTATTTCTTTGATGACTTTTTTTTATTTATTATACTTTAAGCTCTGGGATACATGTGCAGATCTTGCAGGATTATTATATAGGTATACACATGCCATGGTGATTTGCTGCCTCCATCCGCTCATCACCTACATTAGGTATTTCTCCTAATGTTATCCCTACCCAACCTCTCAACCCCCTGCTATCCCTCCCCTAGTCCCCCACCCACCACACACTTGGGTCTTTGATGACATTTTATGAGTCACCATTAGCAAAAAAAAAACTCCCCTAATTCCCTACCAGACAACCACACTATTTGCAAAATACTATCTGTGAAGATTTGTTTCTTTAGATTTAAGATCTGTCTCTCATTGAAATACAAAATACCCCTAAAGGGGAGAAAAGAATAACTATTATTATCATTAACTATTGTTATCATTATTGTTAATTGACAAAAGACACAATCTTCATCCAGCCATGGTAGAACAATACTATCCATCAGTGGTTTTAAGAAGGATGACAAAGAAAGGGGTCCAGAGGTTCTTAAGTAGGACAGTGTTCAAGAAGAGGGACTGGAGTAGTCTTATAGGGTTGGATGATCACAGAAGAGGAAATCATGGCACAAGAAAGAAGAAGAAAGGCAAACCAGTTCTGAAGGAAGGGAGTATTGACTCAGAGCCCTTATTCAAGGCAAACAGAGTCAACCTCTGAGCAGGAAGAGGGAGAAAGGAGGAAGGGTAGGCCCCATAGGAGCCTAGATAGTTGGATGTTTTTCACTTTTCTGACACTGAATATCAATAGAGCCAGATGGAAAAGGATCAAAATAGTGCCAAGAGCATGATTATAGAACAGTGAGAGTTGAGAATAAAGAACATATTGACATTCAAAAATGACACAAAAGCACAAGAAAACAGATAAAGCTCATCCTGGACCTTAGTCACTGAGGAATGCATAGGTTTTCTAGCTGGTTGCACTTGGGAGAAAAGTTTAAGGCAAGTATGCATATTGCCTAGATGTCAAAAGCATGTATGAGGCTTTCAAGTAGTTCTCAGCCATGGCTGACCATTAAAACCCCTTTGAAGGTTGTATAAATATAACTACTTGGGCCCCAGTCCTGGAGATTCTGATGGTGGTGAGGGGCAGATAAGTATTACTTGTTTAAGTCACTCCCCTGGACCTTAATTAATCATCCTCACTATCAAAAGTGCTGTTCAGGTACCAAAGCTCAGGTGACCCAGATATTTCCAGGCTCTGCTGGCCAGAGCATGAAGAAGACCTAGCAATACGCTTTATAGGAATCCACCACAAAGAAAAACTAGAAATGAAGGCAAATTCTGCATTCAAAGATGTTCATTATAGCTTTATGTGTGTTACCAAAAAAGTAAAATAAACTGAAGTTTAATAATAGGGAAACGGCATATCCATATTATGAAATATTATATAGAAATCCAAAATTGTTTTCCAGTAACTATATAATACAGAAAAAAAATGAGTAATGATAAACAAAAGGAAAAAAAAATGAAGACAAATATGTATATGTAATATGAGCTCTGTCTAAATTCCCAACCACCACCATGTATACACACACTAGACACAGTACTCCAAGAAACAGCAAAAAGGTCAACCATGGTGATCTGTATTAGTCAGGGTTCTCCAGAGAAACAGAACCAACCAATGGATGTATATATATATATAGATTTATATATCGATCTATATCTATATCTATATATAAAATAAAGGAATCAGCTCATGGCAAGTGAGATAATATGGAGGCTAGCAGTACAAAATTTGAAGAGCTGACATCCCAGTTCGGATTGCTTCCTAATCTTATGAATAGTGCTGCAGTAAACATGGGAGTGTAGATATCGCTTCAATACACTGATTTTCTTTCTTTTTGGCATACACCCAGCAATGGAATTGTGGATCCTATGGTAGCTTTGTCTTTTGTTATTTTTGAGGAAACTCCAAACAGTTCTCCACAGTGGTTGTACTAATTTACACGCCCACCAACAGTGTACAGGGTTCCCTTTTCTTTACATCCTCTAGCTTCTCAGTCTTATTAAAATGCACATTTATACCATGTTTTTATATCTAACGTTTGTACTCTGAAAACAAATCTTATTTTTTCTTTTCTCATTTTGATTTTTCAGTTCTAACATCAGATGTGATTCTCATACATTCCTCCTGGCAATATGTCTTGTTCTTTATTCATTTTTCCAGTAGTCACCGTATGCTTCCCATTGTGCTAGTTAATCAAAGTAGAAAGAGAGACTATTACCAAATAATAGAAGATGTGAGCTATCTTCATGGGTTGCTCATAAGCAAATTAGGAAGAAGTGGTGATGCTAAGCTAGCATGTATGGGTCTTTTAAGCATTTTTAATATGCTAACTAAATTAATGTTCACAATCATACCATGTGATTAAATATTATAACTACACAGTTAGATGAGGAAGCTGAAGAACAGGGAAATGCTTAATTAGCTGATCAACAAGCAGCTAAACATCGAAGCTCAAAGCCACAATTTGAAAAATCAATCTAACTTCTTTTTTTTTTTTTTTGAATGTTGTCCCAGGTTTATTGAAAATAATACAGCATTGATTCAAACAGGTCCCCGAGGCGTTTTGAAATTCATCCCAACTGTAGGCTGAGTGACCTGCAGGTTGGACAGACTGCCAAAATCCAAAAGCTTCAGCATTTCCTTAGTGTCAGGATCTACTTCAATGATCTCATGATCCAGGGCTGAGACCTCAGGTACATAATTGTCTCTCCTTTCTCTCTCCTCCTCCTGCAGCTTGATGGAGATACCTCTTACTGGGCCTCTCTGAATCTGCTTCATTAGATGTGTGACATAGCCTGCTATCTTGTTGCGGAGCTTCTTGCTAGGGATAATGGTGATCTCCTCGCACACATGCTTGTTCGTGTGGAAGTCGTTGCCCAGGCGCGTGTAGTACTTTTCTATGATGACCCGGGCCGCCTTCTTCACGGTTTTGGTGCAAACACGGCCCATGTTGGTGGGTCCTTAGTGAAAGAGGAAACCGGAAGCACCTCAATCTAACTTCTTAACCACTTTGTTATACAGTTCCTGTGTCTAAAGTATAAATGACACAATAATTGGAGATATATCACAATACATAATGAAACATTAAATGTTATAATCAATACAGGCATGGAAACAACTAAATCATCTCCATTAATTATGTGGCATAATATAGTTTGTATGTTTGTCCCCTTCATACCTCATGTTGGGAAATGGGGCCGAGTGGGAGATATCTGAGTCGTGGGGGCAGATTCCTCATGAATGGCTCATTGCCACCCCCACAGTATGAATGAGTTCTTGCTCTATTAGTTTGCACAACAATTGATCGTTAAAGAGGCTGGCACCTCCCTGTCCTCTCTCTTTTTCTTTGTCTTTCCATGTGACGCTGCTTTTCCTTGCTTTCTACCATGAGAGGAAGATTCCTGAGGCCCTCATCAGAGGCAGATACTGACATCATGTTTCTGGTACAGTGTACAGAACCATGAGCCAGATAAACCCTTTTTCTTTATAAATTACCCAGCCTCATGTATCCCTTTATGGCAACACAAAAGGACTAAAAGATCATATAAGCATCAAGAATAAAATGAGGATGAAAAGTAAGCTGGGGTCTCTAAGGAAGGCTTATCTTTGTTTCCCTTTGTCTGGGTGTAGTGGTTAAGCCACAGAAGTTGAAATCTCTACTCTCTTGTCCCCCATCCTCTCCTTGTCCTGCCTTTGGATGCCACATCCATTACTGTGTTGACACAGCTTTTAACAGTGCTCACTTAATCAATGGATCCAGTGACTTTGGCATCCTGACAAGGTCAGTCATTACCATGGATGAGGCCCAGGCTTTCTGAAGTTGCCCCTGCCAGTTCTCTTCTCTAGCAGCCAAATGCCATATTCTAGCATCAGCCTGGCTGCATAACCTTGCATAAACTACTTAAACACCTTCTGCCTCAGCTTCTACTTCTATAAAATGGAGATAATATTAGTACCTACTTAACAGGGTTTTGTGAGGATGATGTGAGCCAATATCTGTAAAGTGCTTTAAGTAGTCCTGGCACATAAGGTTGAAAAGTAAGCTGGCATCTCCAATGAAGGCTTTTTTAACATTAATAAAATATTAATAAAGAGTAGCTCATTAAATGCTTCTTTTTGTTAATATTTTATTATGATGATTTTCTAAGTGATGATTCACTCTGCTGTTTGCCTCACATCCCTTATTCCCATATTTCAGAGATCTTGGCTGAGGTTCAATCATTATTCTTATATTTTTCTTCCTGTATCCTCTCTTCCCCAGAAATCATATTTGCCCCTGCAGTTTCAGTGATTGTTTACATGGGTTCAATATCCCTTATTCAAAATTTATGGGACCAGACATGTTTCAGATTTCAAATAATTTTGGATTTTGGAATATTTGCATTATACTTACTGGTTCAGCATTCCTTATCCAAAGATCTGAAGTCTAAAATCCCCCAATAAACATTTCCTTTGGGCGTCATGTCAATGCTTTAAAAACTTCAGATTTTAGAGCATTTTAGATTTTGTATTTTTCACATTAGGGATATTCAACCTGTATTGGATAACCATGTGGTTTATTATCTGTCCTTGACTGTTCTTTTGAATTCCAGTTTTCAAATTCCAACTGTTTACTGGATTGTACTGCTTGCTGCTCTTCCTACAACTTGAACAATACATATCTATGACCAAACTCTTCATATTAAGCTCAAAATTGGCTTCTCCTCTGAATTTTCCCACGTATTTGGTGTGGCAGACAGAACTTAAGGTGACCGCTTAATGACTTCCCACCTCCTGGTGTCCATGCTTTGGTGTGATTTCCTCACATTGATATGGGCAGACACTGTGACTTGGTCCAAGGTAATCGAAAATGGCAAAAAGGCCAGGCGCAGTGGCACTTTGGGAGTCTGAGGTGAGCAGATCACTTGAGCTCAGGAGTTTGAGAGCAGCCTGGGCAACATGATGAAATCTCGTCTCTACCAAAAATACAAAATTTAGCCAGGTATAATGGCGAGTGCCTGCAGTCCCAACTACTTGGGGGTTTGAGGCAGGAGGACCACTTGAATGCAGTAGGTTGAGGCTGCAGTGAGCCAAGATTGCGC
>NW_016107911.1:863266-879258 GCF_001604975.1 Cebus imitator | reverse complement strand
AAAAGAAAAGAAAGAAAGAAGAAAGAAAGAAGAAAGAAGGAAAGAAAGAAGAAAGAAAGAAAGAAAGAAAGAAAGAAAGAAAGAAAGAAAGAAAGAAAGAAAAAGAAAGAAGGAAAGAAAGAAAATGACAAAGTGGCAAAAGTGACGAGATGTTATGTCCATGATTACATTATGTTATATAAGACTCCAACTTAGCAGATTGGAGCAAGAGAGACTTTGCTGGCTTTATGAATTAAGCAGTTACATTGGGGAAACCCATACAGCAAAGAACTCCAGGCAGCTACTGGATCTGAATGTGGCCTGTGACAAAATGTGAGTCTTCAGTTATACAGCCTCAAGAAAATGAATTCTGTCAGCAGCCTGGCTGAGCACAGCAGATTCTTCCCGTCAAGCCTCCAGAGAAAACACAGCCTGGTTGAGACCTTCATTACCACCTTGTGTTACCCTCAGCAGAAGACCTTGATAAACCATGCCCAAACTCCTGACCCACAGAAACTATGAGATAACAAATGTTTATGTATTGGTTTAAGTGGCTAAATTTGTTATGTAGAAGAGAAAACTAATACGCTTGGTATCAGTTGATATCCATGAACACACTATTGTCTTCATCTTACTGAGATTAAACACCAATGATATCTTTGATTCCTAGCTACTTCTTGTCACTTATATTCAATCACTAAATCTGAAGTAATTGAGCTTATTAATAAGAATAGCTAATATTTATGGAGTAAGTTTATAAGCCATGCATTGAACTTACCTTATATAATAATCAGTGACTTAGTCATTCCCTTTATAGATAATAAAATTAAAATTTGGAAGTGAAACATATTTTTCCAAAGGTTTCAGTCAATAAGTGACAGAGCTGATTTTTTTCAAGTGAAAAAAGTCACAAATTTGTAAATTTAGAAAGGAGACTTTATTTTTTATAAAGGGTTACAGACCACAGTGTGGCCATCCTGACAGGCTGAGAAGTGTAGCCTCTGGCAGGGACCATTGGCAGGCGCTCTGAAGGAGGAAAGGTGAGACAGAAATTTATGGTGAAGGGGTTTGCTAAGTATACACATTCCAAGTTTATAAGAGAGCTATGAATATTCATGAAGGGTGCCCCGAGAAATGTATACTGAACAAGTACACATATTACATGTATCCTATGTTCACTTTGAGGTGGACACTTAACATTTAAATGCATGCATTACGAGTAGGCCCTGTATGTCAAAAGGTGAAGCAAGGATACAAAGGCATTCAACTATGCAGCCTCTGTAAATGAGCCAGAACAATCCAAGGTTGGAGGTCTTCTTATCTGGACAAAGTTATTGAAATCAGTCTCTTGTCCAATCTGTAGTCATGGCTTGTGGAACAGGGGTCAGTTAGTCAGCATCTGGCCGCTGATGAGCTGCAATTATTTTAGCATTGCTTATCTTGAGGTCAGTGCTTGTCTAGGTACTAAGGAAAAGGAAAACCTTGTGGTCAGAACATAGTTTATTCTTTACTTGGAGGGATGCGTAGCTTAGCTTAAGGCCTGGCATGGCCTTAGGTCCTGTTTGTAATTTGGTATTTTATTGTCACAAAGAACCCCTTCTGTCAGTCTTACAATCTTTATTTTAACTTTAATGCTGGTCAATTTTGTCTGAACCAAAAAAAAAAAAAAAAAAAAAAAAAGGAGGAGATATAATGAGGTGTGTCCAATCTCCCAGCCTGTTATGGACTAGAACTCAGTTTTCAAGGATACTCTGGGGTCCCCTTGGCCAAGAGGGGATCTGTTCAGTCAGCTGCTGGGGGCGCACTCAGGATTTCGTTTTCAGTTCTTATATCAAAATCTGGTACATCAGATTCCAAACCCTATGATCTTTCTGCTATAATGGACTGATCACTGAGATGTCTCTTAGATCAGAAGTCCTAAGTTACAGTTAAACTTCACACTCCTTTCACCAGCATTTGAAATTGCTCAGCCTGGTCTTAGTTTCCTCTTCAGGCTTTTCGCCTTTTCATTTCCTCTCTCTAAAATTTCTTGCTGTTTTTCTACCTCCTAGCATCAACTCATAGTCTTCTTTAGTCCTGTAACATCTTCAAAAAAAAAAAAACACAATCTACTCCTTTGCTATCTTAGCAATAGAAGAGAAATAGAAGAGGGTTTTTGGGTTTTTGTTTTGTTTTTGTTTGTTTTTGAGTTGGAGTCTCACTCTGTTGCTTGGGCCAGAGTGCAGTGGCACAATCTCAGCTCACTGCAACCTCTGCCTACCAGGTTCAAGTGATTCTCCTGCCTCAGCATCCCAAATAGCTGGGATTATAGGTGTTTGCCACTATGCCCAGCTAATTTTTTGTATTTTTAGTATTTTGGTTTCACTATGTTGGCCAGGCTGGTCTCGAAATCTTGATCTCGTGATTTACCCACCTTGGCCTCCAAAGTGCTGGGATTACCGGCGTAAGCCACTGCACCTGGCCCAGAAGAGAAATTTTTTAAGTGTAGTGGGGTGGGTATGCCATGGGGCCCTCGTTCTGTTACTCCAAATTTCACCTTCAATTCAGCATCTGAATTCCAGGATTACTTCTGCCACTGTCATGTTAATCCTTATGGGTGACTGCTCTCTGCTTTTAAATATATGAGGAATGTACTGGAGATGCCTGCTATTGCCTGCCCCAACTTTTGCCCCTTCTGCAGCAGGAAGTTTCCTTGCTTCCCCCTTTAACAGGTAAATGGATCGCTCAATATAATGCCACCCTCAGCCACATCAAAGCTTGAGACAAAAGGAAAAGTGTGTGCTTTTATGTATCTACTTATCAAAACACCCTTCCATATTTTGAACCAAGCAGGAAAAGATAATTAAAGTTCTACAACTAAAGAAAGTGACTACATGTAGGGCTCTGTATTGCATAATCTGTTCACATCTCATTGTCAACCCTGGTAAACCTACCCATGAGGACCTGGTGAGAAAGACAAAAGCCATAGGGTCCAGGAACCATGCACAAAACACATGGTTCATAAACCTCCATTGTGCAAAAACACAGGGTCATAAAACACACAAACAATGCCATCCTGTCTCTCTGTACAATATTAGTATTTCTTCCTCAAGGATGATTTTTCATTAATTTTGTATTTTAATATTGTCTTAAATATTATCTTGATTACTGATTTTTTTTTATTTGGCATGCTATTAAATTTTGCACAAAAACACAGTGTTTTACTCTTTTCACTAATTCTGGTCTTATGCAATACCAACTGCTCAGTCCCAGCTGACTGAACCTACTATGGCAATCTAACCCAAGAACAGCCCACAAGTGAGACTGGTATTGATCCACTCTATTCTGCCATTAAGGAAATTGCTGTGGAAATCACAGTCCAGAAAATACTACAGCAATCATGCAAATTTTCACACATAGGGTGACATCATTCTTTCCCCTCACCGTTCTCCCATTTTCCAAGGTGTGTGACCAAGACACCTCCTGTGGAAGGGAGGGGGTGAGGGAAGGAGCGGAAAGGAGAGTTCCTGGGCTGAGTCTGGAACAGCACAGCACATGGGAACTTGATAAGGAAGTTGGTTATGTTGAGATAATAGGAAAACCTAGACCTTGTAAATGTGGGGTTTTGTGCAACATGTACTTCTTTATTCAGTTCTCCTATTTTCTCTTAATTTTGCATAATATTCTCTTTACTTATCAAGCCCAATGCCAACTGCCAGGGCCCAGATCATTAATCAGCTTTGCTTAACAACTTCCACACACTTGAGGTCTTCCTTTCACATCCTGTGTCTGGACCGCCAATAGGCTTTCTCTTTATATCAGGAGTTAGGCACCCTGTGTAGCTGCTGAGCCACCTCACCCAAACAGTAGAATCAGTTCCTGGAAATCAGTCTTGGGAGTCAGGAATTTGAAACAAATTAAGTGACCTTCTCCTTCAAAGAACATAGTTGTACTGGCCATCCACAAATTACCAACAAAGAAAAGGCATTTACTTTAATTATAAATTTTCATGAATGAAAACTTTAATAAGGGATAACTGACATCATCAGTTTAAGATCATTTGCCCCTGGTAATTTGTATAGCCCTGTCGACATTAATAAGAGAATATCTTTGTTTCTCGCCCTTCATCTCTCTGGTGCCAGGAAGACAAGCTACATTCACTCCCTTCCTTACAATCATAAACTCAGCTTATCTCCTGGGAACCAGACCTTCTCCTGGGCTGGACATGAATCTCCCATAACCATAAACATGTAAGAAGTTGAAGTGCAGTTGGGTGGGGATAGTCCTTCCTAACAATCTGGTGGAAATTTCATGAAGGCCAGTTTTGGGAATCTGACCTAAGAATAGTTATGAAATTCAGAAATTTATATTTACTATTGCAACATGCTTTTCAATTTTATATTTTCCAAAATGAATTCTAAGTTATTCATTGAAAACATCAAGTCTCAAATAGCTTCCACTCCCAGAAAGGCCAGCACACAAATATCTCTTTAAAGAGTAATCTGACTTCTGCATTTTGAGCTTGTCTCCATTAACATTTATTGCACCCCTGTTTGGGCCAGGCAAACGGAAGATGGGTTAATGAGGGGAAGTTCCTGCTAGTCCTCAGGGTCTTGGATGAAAGAGGGAGATACAGGTTATAGAGGCTAATCCCTGCTGTCTCAGAACGACTCTGCAGCAGTGCCTAAAGACATGGAGTTGGGTGTATCTGAGATGTGGGGAACAAGTCCAGTCTAAATCCATTTATTCAAGATATCCTATCAGACGTAAATCTTAAAGGATCAGCTGCTTCAAGTGGACAAACAGTTACTGTGCAGGAAAACAATACTGGAGGTCTCAAATTTGGTAGGGCAGTTCTGCACTGTATATTTAACACATGATCCAGACTCACAGGAAGGAGAAGCTGCTTCGTAGATGGTAAACTGGATGGACAGACTACAGAGAAAAAGAAAAATAAAGCAAGGGTTGAAAACCAGGGATTAGAAACACGGAGGCTCTGATCAATGGGAAACTGGATTGGTGATGTGTATTAGTCTGTTCAGGCCACCATAATAAAATACAGTAAATTGAATTCAGTTTATGAAAATGGACTCAGCAAGTGGATGATGGGGGAAAGACAATTCTGGCAGAAGGATGGTCCAAAGCACAAAGGTATAAAAAAATCTGATAGTTTCACACAAAATCTGCACAAGAGTGTTTAAAGCAGCTTCATTCATAATGACCAGAACTTAAAAGCAACTAGAATGTCCTTCAATTGATGAATGAATAAACAAACTGTGGTACAGTCATCCCCTTATCTGAGGGGAACACATTCCAAGACCCCCAGTGGATGCCCAAAACCTCGGATAGTTCTAAACTTTATATATATTGTTTTTTTCTTATACATACATACCTATAAGGTTTAATTTGTAAATTACACACAGTAAGAGATTAAAAGTAACTAACAATAAAATAGACCAATTATGAAAATATATGGAAATAAATGTTATGTGAGTGAATATGATCTCTCTCATTTTCTCTCTCTCTCTCCCTCAACACATCTTATTGTACTGTATTCACCGTTCTTGTGATGATGTAAGATTATAAAGTGCCTATGTGATGAGATGAAGGGAGGTGAACGACGTGGTATTGTAGCATAGATTAGGGCTACTGTTGACCTTCAGACGCTATGTCAGAAGGAGCATCATCTGCTCTGAGTGATCCTGGCTCATTGAGCCAGGACGGTGTTGATGGTTGGATGTCAGGAGCAGATGATGTTGATAACTCATGGGCATGTGGCAAATGAAGGGTCGATATGGTGAACAAAAGGCTGCTTGACTCTCCAAGGGCGCTAAGTGAGACAGCAAGAGACTTCATCTGGATACTAGTGTGTACAACTTAAAACTTATGAGTATTTATTTCTGGAATTTTTCATTTAATATTTTCACGGTTGACTATGGGTATCTGAAACCATGGAAAGCAAAACCACAGATAAGGGGAAACTAATGTACCACTCGTAGGGTTGCTTAAACAACAGAAATTTGTTCTCTTACAGCTCTGGAGGCTAGAAATCCAAGATTAAAGTGCTATCAGGGTTGTAAGTGTCCATTGAGGCGTCTCTTCCCAGCTTGCAAGCAGCTGCCTTCCTCCTGTATCCTCACAAATCCTTTTGTCTGGGATGAGCAGAGTCAGAGAGAGAGAGAGAGAGAGAGAGAGAGAGAGAAAGAGAGAGAGAGAGCGAGCGCGAGCGGGCCCTAGTGTCTCTTTCTCTTCTCATATGGACTGCAGTCCTATTTGATTAAGGCCCCACTTTTATGTCCTCCTTTAACGTTAGTTACCTCTCTATAGGCTCTGTTTCCGAATACAGTCCCATTGTAATTTAGAGCCTCAACACGTGAATTTGGGAAGAGATACAATTTAGTCCATAACAGGATTATTTCACAAAAATGGTCCATTTGCATCAGCATCCTTCTTGGAAGGGCTCTTCTAGACTTGCCTTGGAAGTTTAATCAAATTCCTCAAAGTCACACAGTTAGAAAATGGTAGAACAGACTTTTGGAATCCCCAGGCAGTAAGGAGGATAGACTTTGGAACCTGTCCTTTTAATCACTATGCATACTGCCTAGAAGTGGGAAATTTTTCATGATTTCCTCCATCAAATAACTATATTTAATTATTTTTATGTTTTTCTTATGCTCCAGCGTCCTGGCAGTTCTCATGTTATTTTTGTCACTGTTTTAATTTTCCTTACCTTACAAAGACTTTTACTCTAGTAGATCATAGCACAAGGGAATTATTTTCTCTTCTAAAACTTGACAGATCAAACACATTTCAGGTTGTCAGATGGAGTAAATCTTTGCAACAACCATGCAGTTCTAGAAGTAGTTCCAGAAGCACAAATACTTTTAACCACTTGTGTACCTACAAGAGTCAATATAAGACCCATCCCGTGGTCTCCGATATGTGCAACATACAATATTGAGGACAACATGCTCTCACTGGCCCTTGTGGTTTCGTATCATTTATTTCACCAGTTGACATAAACATTTAGTTTTTCATGATCCTACCCTTAAAACAAACATTAAACTCAAATTAACAACTGGTTAAGTGACTCATATTTAAATATATAGATTAGTTTTGCAAGAATAGAAAAATGAAAGTGATGAATTTTTGTTTACTAGCCTGAAGTTATGTTTCCAACAAAGTATAGTACCTAAATTCTCATTAGAAATCTGACACGATGGAAATGTTTGTTTGTTTTTATAAGAGAGAAGTATTGATATGAACATGAAAAGCCAAACTCCGGCAAACATGAATAAGTGTCACAGGAAAGTGGCATTACACTTGTGACACAGAGAAACAAGTCAGGATTTTCTCAGGGATGGATTTTTCAGACCACAGGCAACTGTGAAAAAATGTTCCCAACAGCAGTCTAAGATTGAGAATAAAAGGCACAAAATTTCATTTTCTGATGGTAGAGCAGCACCGTCTAATGGAACTTTCAGTGATGATAGAAACGTTCCATTTCCTGTGCTGCCAATACAGTCACCATTAGCCACATATGGCTATTGGGCATATGAAATGTGGCTAGCTGGATTTAGAAGCTGAATAGTGTTTTAAAACAACTTTTAAAATTGTATTTCATTTAAATTCAAAAAGCCACAGGTGGCTGGTGGCTGTTACATAAATAGTAGAGTTTTAGAGTGCAGCAAAGATATTTATGTATACTTTGTTTTCTTTCTTTCCTTTTTGAATGCTTAAGAAAAGTATGAAAATAAATTCTTTGAAGGGAATGGTTTAAGTGAAGAATCCGGGAGGCCACATTCCTGGTCCCAGTTTCCAGTTGCATCTGTCACATGCTTCTCAGTTTCAGTTTGCAGACCCATAAAATTCAATACAAATTGCACTATGGTTTTACTGTGAGAGGCAGCCCTGAATGGTGAGCAGGGGATTGGACAGGGGGCAGCCGATCTGGCATTCAGTCTGGGTACTTTGTTCCCTTCACAGGCCCTTAGCTCTCTGAATTTTAGTTTTAACAGCTGAAAAATAAAACGGTTGAACTCAACAAATGTTAGATCCTCACTGGCCATAACGTTTTACATGCTCATCCAATTGACAACACATTACTAAAACTTTTTTTAAGTCGGTGTTATTGCTTGGTGGGATAGAAATAAAATCTTAGAAATCTACTGATTTAAGATACGCTTTAAGGAAGTGCCAGAAATGCTTTTGATTTTCTGTAGAAAAGGTTTTGTGACAGGTTAGAATTATAATGATGGCTCATATGCACGCTTTCCTAGTCTTGTAGCTGGCAATAAAAGTTATTTGTGTGCTTATGGCTGCACTGCTATTCCCACAAGTTCCATTGCTTCATACATAGAACAACCATAACTAGACCTGCAAAATGGTCTCAGCGGTGGGCTCTGCATGGTAAACGCAGTGTTTACACAAAGTAGTTAGATATTGTTTTATGAGAGGCCTCTAAATCAAATTTGCACATACAAGCAAGGGTTTGCACGGACTAATCAGATAATTATACCCCAGGCAACCAATTTGCATGGCAAGTTGCACTGTTTTATTTGCTTTACATTTCAGCTTTGGTAAAATACGGTACCACGTAAAATCTCAGTCTGTGTGGTGTTTTGTTTGTAATTACTGGTGTTCACTAAAATAGGTTATGAGTTTATAAGGATCATGTTGTGCTCTGTGACTTGGAGTGCAAAATGACCTCACACTGTAACAACCAGCAGGGTACCTGAATTGTTTTACTCCCTATCCCTCCTCCAACATAAAAGATATGGAGTTTCTTTAAAAAGTAGACAAGAAATCTCCATCTCCAGCCTATGAGGCCTATTATTCTATCTTCAGATGTGTGGTTTGTAACATAAAAATGTATGTAAACCAGTCTACACTTAATATTTTAATAGAGAGATGACCAGTTGAAACTTTAAATGTCTAACACTATTCTCCTTGCTTTTTAGAAAATTCTCTGTATAGTTCTAATGGGCTCTTAAAATATGAGGTAACCACCAGAAATAGCTGCTTTATTTAAAAAGCTCACTGTTAAGGTGGTTTTGCTAATCTGACATCAGGGAAAACTCAAGTTCAAATTTCATGCTTTGGAAAGCAATAAAAATTACCACCTGGAAATCCAGAGGCACCAGCAAATTGTTATTCAAAACAGGTGTGTCAGCTTCATAGAAACATGGCAGAAGTCATTCAGTGGTTCTGGAAAGAAGACTAAGGTCCCACAGGGCAGCAACTTCGTGGAGGGCCTTCGCCATTAGAGTTCTAGCTTTGCATATAATGTTCACTGTCCTGAAAAGAAAAATCTATGAGGTATGCCTAGGATGGAAATAGGTGAGGTACACCTACTGGTTCAAGCCATTGCCCTTAAAAGAACTGAAAACAACAGACTCCACATGTTTATCAGCTCAAATCCTAGAGGGCACTTCCATAAATCTTTTCTATTTTTTATTCTTTTTTTTTTCCTTCTTGCCTCTCAGGTCTGGATCATGAAAAGAAATGCTATACACTGCCAGAAAGGATATTTTCAGAACTTCCAAACTCACCTTGGTAAATCCCTCTGGTGCAGATTCTATGGGGATCATTTTAGACTTCAAATTATTTAATATGTACCAATCACAAATAATATTCTGAGAAAAAAATCTCACAACATTTGATGTAGTCATTAGATAGAAACTCAAATAAGGTATAAATAGACAGGGTAGGAATATGGACTCATTAATTCTATAAGCCTTCATTGAGTACCTATTGTGGTAAGGTACATTACTATTTCCAACTTTTTACTCTATATTCACACTCTTTTGCTGCGTGGCTTTGCAGTTTCTTCCACTAAACATGGAGTATACCCTATCTTATTAATGTTGAGCTTGACCATGTTACTTCCTTTTTTTTTTTTTTTTTGGCAGAGTCTCAATCTGTCTCCAGGCTGGAATGCTGTGGCATGATCTCTGTTCACTGTAACCTCCAACTCCTGGGTTCAAGCAATTTGCCTGCCTCAGCCTCCCTGTAGCTGGGATTACAGGCATGTACCACCATGCCCTGCTAATTTTTGTAGTTTTAGTAGAGACACGGTTTCACCACATTGGCCAGGATGGTCTTGATCACCTGACCATGTGATCCACCCACCTCAGCCTCCCAAGGTGCTGAAATTACAGATGTGAACCACCGTGCCTAGCTGTGACTTCCTTTCACCAGTAAGATACTACTGAGCATGACATAAGTAAATGTTTGACAGGTGTGTGCAATTGGGCTTGGCCTTTTGTGCTCTTGCCTTTATCACGGGATATTTTTCTTCTAATCAGCTGCTGTACCTTCAGCCTCGGTGCCAGGAACAGACCTGGCTCAGCCTACAACAAAGAGCCAAGATAACTAGATCCATAACTTGAAAGAGAGCCCCCCTGCTGAGCTCAGCCTAGATCTGCTGACCCACAGCCAACCATGGAACCATGGTCTGGAATATCAATGCTATATTTTGTTTGATGCTGGTTTGAGTGTAGTTTGTTCCTGAGCACTTATTCAGTAATTGTTCACAATGTGCTAGGCATTGTGCTGGACTCTGGGGATATCAAGAAGATTAGAGGCAGCCTCTGCCTTTGAGAAATTGGGTCTGATTGGAGAGACATGTACATAAACAGCACACTATAGTTACTGTTATAAGCGATCTGGACCAGGTACTCTAGGAAAAAAAAAAGAGAGAGAGAAATAAATTGATGACATAGATTGATGTTCATCAAATTAGTTAGGCTGTATTTAGTTTATACTAGTCCTTTTTTAAGCCTTAAGTATAGTTCCTGAGAAAACTGACCTTTTATATAACTCATAAAATCTCAGCCCTTGCTAGTTAATAAGTGTGCTTGTTTATAAATCATGTGTTTAAAATATACTTATTTTACCCTCGTTTATTTACATGTGCTTTAAAATGACAACAGATCCAATACTAAAATTAAGTTAAATCTCTACCATGATTTGAATTCTATTTTATTTCTGGGCATCATAGGGTATCCTTGTACCCAGCCAAGAAAATATACAAACCATCTGGGAATGGACAATATATATATATTATTTCTCTATATGTAAATACTTTGTTACATGGAAATGCAAGGAGCCAAAGCTGGACTGCCCAGAAGATAATTCTACAACTGCAAATTTCTTCCTACCATTTAGAATTTCTAACCTGAATCCCTCTGTTTACTTGCATTAAAGCAAAAGATGCCATCCTTTTTCTGCAAAAGAATTACTTTGTGTTACCCTCTAAAGACTTATGAAATTCTGGAGATAACAAGCAAGGAGGTGAGAATAGATATTGAAGTTGTTGATCTCAGATGGGGAGAGGCTAATGTTACATGCCATAGTCTTTTCAATGAGAAGCAAGGCTGCATCTGCCCCAGTCTGTCCTAGCCTGTTAGGACATCTATGTAAAGGTGCCCAGGCATTGTATTCAAAAATGTAAATATCCCTTTGGGTTTGATAATTTAGGAATGCTGCTGGAGGACTAATACTTTGCCCAGGATCAGCAGACGCTCAACATGGGCAGACACCCAGCACACCACATTTCCAAGACGCAGTTAAGCATCGATCATGAAATTATTTCCATTGATGATTTAGAATTCTTCTACAAATATGTTGCAGAAAGCCACTATAGTTTGGAGCCTAAGCACATGATTGCTTGAGCCAAAGGGCCTATCCTGAAACGTTGCATCTGCTACTTCCAAGGTATCATCTGCTACTTCCTAGATATGTTATTTGAAAAAATTAATCTTTCTCTATACCTCAGTTTCCTCATCTGTAAAATATGTGTAGTGATACTACCTATTTCATAAGGTTGTTGAGAAGAGGAAATGAGATAATGCATCCGAATTACTAAGAAAAGTTTATTGCACACAGAAAATGCTAAATGATTAGTAGCTATTTAGATACTACCCATCTGCCAGACTAAGCATGTTTTATCTATTTTTTATCCCTTCCCTGTGGTAGGACATCATCATCAGAAATGTCTGAATTGAGAAGAAACCTGGGTTTACCCACTTAGTTTGCCCACTCACCCATCACCCATTCCCCAACACACACACACACACACACACACACACACACACACACACACACACATTGTAGACTAGAAAACTAGGGCTAAGAGGGTAAATGATTTGCTAAGAGTTAGTGGCAGAGTTAGGACTTGAACTGGGTTATTCTGGTTCCTGATAAAGGGCTACTTCCATTAAACTAAACTGAGGTGAGACACTTTATTTTGGTTGTGCGGGGGTGAAGGAGTTGATCAAAATTGACCAAACCTTGCCAGAGAGCTTTGCACAGCTTGTCATTTAGAATCACCACCAAGCTGCACAGATGGAGGTCAGACAAGCTAAGATCATTATTAGGGTTTCCAGTAATGCAGTTCTTTCTTTTGGCACGCTAACTGGCAGAAAAGCTTTGGGAATTAAAGTAGAAGCATGGCATATCTCTGTTTCCTACAATTTAACTTCTCTTTTGCAGAAGCTGTGTTGTATAAGACCCTAAGCAATTCCTTGTTCACCATGTTGCAAGGAACTTAATGCTTTTGCCTCTATAGTGATAGTTAAGATTCCAGCAGGGGCTAGATTTTACCCGTGTCATTAATTTAGCTCTTAAGTGGGTATGAGATTCTTTTCCAACTTTGCTACAGCCATGCCACTTTGCACAATGCAGAAGTTTCTCTCCACTACCACCACCAACACACACACACACACACACACACACACACACACACACACACACACACACACCAGTATCAGTGTTCCTTATGGTAAACCTGTTAGATGGACAAAGATTACATTCCTTTTTATCTGTGAGAAAATTGAGGTTTAGAGAATTCTTGAGGTGTGCTGCAGATTTAAACAGCAGAATAATGATACCTACCCAATCTTCTGCCTATAAATGCTTTGTTTTTGAGTGACGATAGATGGATGTATTAGCCATTCTGGTATGGGGTGCTCATTCTCAGTGTTTATGGCTGCTACTCAATGCCAAGGCAAGTGGCTGATGCCAAAGGCTCTTCTGTATTTTTCCTCTCCTAAGAAGAGAGCTCAAGAAAAACTCATTTTTGACAAGTGATTTAAAACAGATAACATAGACTTTCCTTTCTGAACTCTGGGCTGGCGTGGTGTTACCCTCAGCCTCCATGCTCAAATGTGAGCGCTCTCAGGAGAGGAAAAGTGTTGACATTTAGCTCTGTATTTCTAAGTATTAACACACATGGTGGGGAGCCTTTTACAATTACTCACTCATGCTGAGGTCTTGGGCGGCCCGTTTGAGCCTTTTTCTCCCTGATGCCCCATGAAACTGCCATGAGCCAGCACGGATATTGTTGTCAAGTGTTGGCAGGAAACCTGCCCCATTGAAACCCTCCTAGCAGAGTGAAAAATACGAGGAGGGGCAAATACAATGAGGATTTAAATGATCTTTTAGAAATATCCTTAATTGTACACAGAAAGGCCTAAATATCTACTGCTCAACCTCTACAACCCTAAGGTGCATGCTTTAGAGTAAGGGCCTCAAGGGGGCCACGTTCTTCTTCCTGCTTCCTATTGCTTCCCTCTCTCTTCATTCTTCCCCTTTGCTCAAACCCCACATGTAGGAGGCAAACCCCTGACAATTTCTGTGCGATCTGAAGGAATGAATCCTGTCATGTTAGTTCCATTTTCCTAATAGGAGTTGTTCTAATAAGTTTAAGAGGCCACCAGAGCCCTTTTGAGTCAGGAACAAATCGCAAATCATCATAACACTACACCTAGTCTCATTTTATGACAGCAATAAATCAAAAGCAGCCTCACAGTGTGAAAACTAGCTACAGCAGTCACAAGTGCCAGGTTCTTGGAAATGCCAATGCCCAAACGTCTTTAGCTTTGCAGTGTATGTTTTGGCTGCTGGAGGCTCAATTTTTCAATTAAGGATTTTTTAAAAAAAGTGTGCATGTGAAAGAGAAAGAGAACAGCTTCAGGTAAATTTGCCAAGCCAGACAATAAGGCTCTTGTTCTTTATGAATTATATTTATTTATCTTAGCTTTACTTTTGTGTTCATATGCTTTGAAAAGAACATTGGATGTGGAGTCCAGCCAAAGAGTGTTTACACAAAATTTAATGTGATTTTGATTGTAAATGAAATACAAGTCTCCTAAAGATGCTACATGGGTTGATATCATCAAGGGCTCTAAAAACTTGATGAGATTTCATCTACAATTCAAGCATCTTAGATACTGGTTATAATTCCACATGGTTTTGCAAAAGATTTCTTGCATAATTCTAGGCTATGAGAATAACTTAGAAAGAGACTTGGTACATACCCATCAGTTAATGTTGTCTTTTGTAATAGGCAATTTAATTTTTTTAAAATGCTATTATCATTTCCTACTAATATGAGCAATATGTTTCATACTAAGCATCATAGTGCAGAAACTATATTTAATTTTTCAGTTGCTCCCTGAAATAATTTATCAGCTAATAGGAATTAATTTTTTAAAAAGCAAATGAGAGCTTAGCAAATGAAACTGAATGATCATAGTTCACAAGTTTGAATATAAATCCTTGACATGAGTTGTTGCTAATAAATCTTTTGGAAAAAAAATTTACCTGACATTCTTTTTTTAAAAGAGAAAATGATATTCAGATTATTTTAGACCTTTATTTAGGGGCCACCAAAATTTTATTAAGTTTCTGATTAAGTAGTCATTCTGTCAGATTAGCCACACTCTGGTATCCATGATCAAAATTAAAGAGTCATCTTAAGCTGCTTCTTCATACCCCACATCCACGGTAGTGGTCAGTTTCTTCCTTCACAAGATCTAAACATCATCTCTCTCTTTCAGGCCCTCTTCTTCAGGACACATCTTCACAGCCTCCTTACTGACTACCTAATGTCTTTTGCAGCCCTTTAATCCTTTCTGCACAGCAATGTCGGATTAAATCCCTCTGAAGCTCCACTTTCCCCGTCTTGTTTCCCTAATGATTTAAGAAGGTACAATGGCTACCTATTGCCTGCCATAAAAAATCACACTATCAGCTAGCTGGCATAAGTATATTAGTCAAAAAATTAACTGTCACAGTAGAACTCCAGACAAAGCCCTAAGTACAGACAGGCCTCAGAGAGGGTTACATCCTCCTAGGCTGGTTATGAGCAAGGGGCTGGTCTTAGACAATATGTTTTTAGGTACATTCTATCTCTTAGACTGCCCAGTAGGCTCTGGAAAATTGATTCATTCTAATAACACACATGGAGACAGCTATTAACTAGGGCACGGATTTCTTAATTTTCAGTGATCCAGCCACCACCAGGGCTGGGAACAGAACAGGTCAGATCTGAACAGGGCCCTCCCTTCCTGGTGAATGGTTCCCCGGGGAGACCAGACTATTTATCAGAGGGTGTGTCGGAAGTACAAAATTGAAGAAAGGAAATTGATTGTTGCTTGAAGGAAATATGCGTCATACTTATACAGCCCAACCTATTGACCTTCTCCACCCAAGGGACAGCTCAGACTAGGAAGGAAACAGAACTATCCTTATCATCTAAATCAAAACACCACTCCCCCTTGGGAGTGATGAATAAACAGGGATGGTTCTTTTATTTACTTATTTGTTTGTGTTAGTTACTATACTTAAACAAACAAAATGTGTTTATTAGTTTCCCAACTTTGTGCCACTATGGTACCTCTTTGTGATATGTTAGTACATTCAGCCTTACTTTCATTTTAAGCTTTTTTCCTAATGAAGTCAGATTTCATAAATAAGCAATTCCTAAATTGCAATACAGCATGAGATAAAATTACACAAATTCCAGTCATTGCCTAGTGTTAATTTCTTGTGCCCATTTCGTTGGGTGTGATTTCCCAACCTTGTCTCCAAATATTAAAGGTTTATCCGACTTCCATTCATATATTCCTATCCTATAACCAAATGGCCCTAAAATTCACTTCATCATTGTAAACACTTCACTCAACTCATAGAACCCTACCAATATTCTGTTTCCTCCACTCAGTTAACTCAACAGTTTTTTTTTTTTT
>NW_016107911.1:783023-862975 GCF_001604975.1 Cebus imitator | reverse complement strand
AAAAAAAAAAAAAAAAAAAAAAAAAAAGAGCTTGCTGTTTTCCAGACACTTTGATGGAACTCCAGGCAAGTAGATAAGGAACAAAAACACAGAGGTAAATAAGAAAAACAAAGGCTTTGCTCCCCTGAATGAAAGTGTCAGTCAGTGACACAATCACAACACAATAAGCTAAGAGACGGAATAAGAGGTAGCTATTGGCCGGGGACAGTGGTTCACACCTGTAATCCCAGCACTTTGGGAGAATGAGGAGGGCAGATCATCTGAAGTTGGGAGTTTAAGGGCAGCCTGGCCAAAATGGTGAAACCCCATCTCTACTAAAAACAAAAATTAATCTGGCATAATGGTGTGTGCCTGTAGTCCCACCTACTCAGAAGGCTGAGGCATGAGAATTGCTTGAACCTGGGAGGAGGAGGCTGCAGGGAGCCGAGATTGTGTCACTGCACTCCAGCCTGGGTGACTGAGTGAGACTCTGCCCCCCCCCCCAAAAAAAAAAGAGGTAGCCATTATGTGTGGAATAAAGCTGAAAAGAACATGATTCACTTTATCTTGGGGAGTTAGCATGTGCTTGGGGTGACACCTAAATGTGATCCTTAGGGATGTGGTAGGTAGAATAATGTCCTCCCAAAGATGCCCACACCCTAGTTCACAAAACTTATAAATATGTATTGTTATGGGAAAAGCGAATTAAGATTGAAAATGAAATTAAGGGTGCTAATGAGCTAACCTTGAGATGGGAAGATTATCTTGGAATATCTCAGTGTATTTGATGTAACCACAAAAGTCCTTAAAACTGGGGGAAAAGGCAGAAGGGTTAGTATCAGATTGATGTGATGTAAGAAAGATTCATATTGCTGAATTTAAGGATGAAAGGAAACCAAGAGTCAAGAAATGTGGGAACCCTTATGAACTTGCAAAAGGCAAAGAAACGAATTCTCCCCTCCAGAAAGGAACACAATCCTGGTATTGGCCGGTGCCTTGATTTTAGACCAGGGAGGCCATTTTGGACTTCTGACCTCTGCAACTGTAAGATAAAGTTGTGTTGTGTTAAGCCACTAGCTGTGGTAGTTACAGCAGCCAAAGGAGACTAATATAAAGGGTAAGTAGCATTTCACCAGTGAAAGGGGGTCATGGGGGTCTTGTAGTCAGGGGCTATAATGTTTAATTAGGTACTTATTGTGGTCTAGGCACTGTGTCAAGTGCTTTTCATACATCATGCAACAACAGAAAGGATACTTTTGTGTGATAATTATTAGATGAATTATCAATAATACATAGATTGGAAAATGGAAAAAGTGCTTTGAAATCACTTGATAACGAGTAGTAATAAGAATGTTACAACAATGTGAATTATGTTGCCACAATGTGAATTAAAGACATTGCATGCTTAAAATTCCAGAAAATTAAGCACTAGGATAAAATGAATGGATAGTATGAAATCACTGCCTTAGTCTAAAGTTCCCATTGCCATCTTCACTTGCACAACAAGAGGCTCCATTTGCACCTCATATTCAATAGATTTTATATTAATCTCATTACCTGCCTCCTGAAAAATCTACTTTTCTTTAAAGTGCCCCATTTCTTTTCATGGCATTGTATTCCTAATCACTCAAACGAAATTTCTAAATAATCCACTTCCCAACTTCCCTGCACTCAACAAATTACTCTGTTGTATTGCTTCTATCACCATGATCTTCCAGTGTCTTCTTCCTGTTTCTCTCGCCTACTCTACCCATAGGTGTCATTATAAACTATTATTTATTTATGCTCTTTTCCCAATGAGTCATAAATTTCCCTTCTCCTCTTCACAGCTTCTCCATGATGTTTCCTTGCTTTTTTCCTCTTGTGAACTCCTGTAACACCAATTGTTCCTGGAAATACTTAAAACTTCCAGAAAGAATGCCTTTTCTCATGTTTCATCATGCCCATTCTCCCTCGTCTTTAGTTCACTAGAGTTGACCTCATTACTATTAGCTATTCTATTGAAACAGCTTTCTCTGAGGTCAAAAGTGACCTTTTTAGCAAATTTTAGGATCTATTTTGAGACTCCCTTCCTTAACTTGACCTCTCTGGGACACTGACATAACTGACTATTCTCTTCTTTCTGAAACTCCTCTTCCTTGGATCCTAAGCTGTCCTTTTCCTAAACTCTTCTTTGACCATTTTACTCATTATTTTCCATCTCCTCTAATAATTACTCAATGTCTCCTGTCCTGCTCTTGCTGATGCTTCCCACACTCTTAACCCAAGCTCCTTATAACTTTTCACCATATTCTTCAGATCTCTTCTCAGTGTATTGTGATCTAAGTGTATCTTAGAGAATAAGGGAGACCACTAGAATTTCTTAACTCTGTCAGAATTCTTTCTTTCTACATCATTTCTGAGTACATGTTGTTGGCTCAATAGTTTGGTAAATATACAAGAGAAGCCAAAAGTGATGAAGATGTAGCTTATTTTTAAAATTTCATTGTAATTGACAAATAATAATCGCACATATTTATGGAGTACAATATGCTGTTATGACAATGCATACATTGAGAAATGATTAAATCAAGTTAATCAACATACCTATCACATCATATGCTACAATTTCTGGGGGACATTATGCTAAAATGTAGTTTTTATCTTTGAAAGTCAATTTAGAGAGATGCACCATATACATATAGAAATTGTGACAAATGGTTTAAAGCAGGATTCATTCATTCATCATTGGCAATGACAATTAATGCCACTAAAGTGCAGTTGTCAAATAAATACGGCTAAAAAGAAATGTTTCTTGTTTTATGGATAAAAAGGACACAGAGTCAGCACATCAAGAGCCTCCTCCTCTATTTTCTTGAAGAATTGAGACACAAAGAGGAAATTATATGAAGAAAGTGCCATTAATCATTCTCTAAGTTGTTTTCAGCCTTGAACAAAGGCTCCTTTTGTACTTCCTTCTCACAGGGTGCACTGCACAGTTTATCACCTGCAATACTAGTACTTTAAATTAAATCTCTCTGCGTTTTTAACAATATTTAATTTTTTTCATCCTTATAGTTTAAAAAATAATAGAGGAAATCTAAGGAATCATAACAAGAAAAACATTTCACAGATGAATTAGACTGCTTCAAAACTGTCTCAGCTCTTCTTACTGAAACATTTATTTATTCATTTTCAATTACAAATCTAACACCTGCATTTTCAGGCATTTCTTTCACTAATAAAATAGCCTCAAGCATATAATTAGATAAGGAATACAAAAATTAATATTTATACTAGATTTATAGTATAATTGGTATTATACTTTGCCACCTCTGTTTAATAGGTATTCCTGGCAGACAACATACAATAAAAAAAACTTTTAGTTTCTGGCCTGAATAGGAATCAGATTAACTTAGGCATATCACGATGAAAATTTCTCTTTTTGGTCTATTAGGCTTCCAAATGATCTGGAAAATTCAAAGTGCCATTCTCCATTCCTGATTCTCCATGTGGATATTTAGAAACCACACTTCTTACCATGCTACAAATAAGAAAGTATCTGTTCTTATACAAAATATTTTTTCTGTTATATAATTTTCCTTGGGCAGAAGGAAAGAAAGCAAATCTTCTACACACTGCTGCCTACTTAAATCCTAGTATGAAGATTATCAAAATCCATAATAGACATAAGATACCACCCTAGGAATAGATGTAGTACTTAAAGCTTTGTGGATTCAACTGAAAAAAGATTTTTGAGTTACAAATACCTTAAAAATAGTTGGCTCAATATACTAACCAAGAAAAACTAGGTTTCCTCTGATCCATAGTCATTCAATAGGCAGTGTGAAATAATCTTTTGCACTATTTCAAATTAAGATTCCTCACTAAAAATCCACTTCAGGTGAGAATCTGCAGGCCCATTTAGCTTAATCTTTAGCATATCTCTCCACCCATAGACACAGGAATAGCTATTAAATCCCCAAAGACAGCCCAAATTAAGCTATTAAATCTATCAAGCTGCTATGATATATATATATGAATATGATCTATATATGAAAGATAAAATAAAGATTTCTAAAAGCATAAGTAAACATCTTTATGACTTTAGAGTAGGCAAGACTTTTTAAATAAATACAAAAAGCATTAAACATAAAGAAAAATCGATAAATTGACTGCATTAAAATTTAAAAGTTCTTTTTGTCAAAAATCATCATGGATGGGTAAATAGGCAACCCACAGAAGGGAAGAAGTTATTGACAATACACATATCCAATAAAAGTCTTATATCTAGAAATATAACGGTCAACCAATCCACAAGAAAAAGATTGACATCCCATGAAGAAAACAGGAGAGTTGAGCAGCTGCTTCACAAAAAGGATATCTAAATGGTTAATAATTATCTAAAAGGTACTTAATTTCATTAGTATGTTAGACTGCAAAAATGAATCACTTTTTCTCCCAAATCTGTCTCTATGCCCTTTGCCATGCAAATTGGTATAACTGACTAACTCTCAATCTGTGCTAGGCTGAGTGACTCATTTTAACCAATGGGATATTAGCAAATGTCATGCGAACAAATGTTTGTAAAGCACTTGCACAATTGCGTTTGTTTGCTTTAGCACCTGTACCATTTCCATGAGAATGCTGAGGCAATGGTGCTGGAGAATGAGAGACTTGTAGAGCAGGGATGAGTCATGCCAATCACTTCAGCTGCAGCTAGCCTGGATCTGCCAACCATCAGCGGACACCCTTAGCCATATATGGAAGCCCAGCTAAGAACAGCAGAGTTGCCAAGTCATCCCCATCTGACTCAATACTTAGGATCAACACATGGTTAATGTAAAATGCCTCTGACATTTTGCGGTTGCTTGTTTTGCAGCATTATTGTGGCAACAGATAACTGATACAACTAGTCATGACAATGTTGCAAATAAAAAGTCAATGCACTACTACTACATGTACACTAAAATTGCTAAAATAAAGAAGAAAACATCCCAAGTTTTAGCAAGAATTTAGAGTAATCAGAACTTTCATACAGTGTGAGTTCAAACATCATGGAAACTGTTTGCAGTATGTTTTATACTTAAACCTATGCACACCCTCAATTCTAATCCTAAGAATGTACCAAACAGAAACGTGTGTATGTGTTAACCTTAACAAGGCATGTACTAAAATGTTTATCATAGAACTGTGGTACTCAAAGAATTAGAAACTACTCAAATTTTCATAAAAAATATAATTTACTAATAAATTGTGATATATTCACTCAGTAGAATACTATATAGCAGTGAGAATGAACTGCCACACCTATCTATAGCTAGATGATAAAATCAACATGCATAATGGTGAGCAAAAGAAGTTGGATATAAAAGAGTACATTTTGTCTTTGATTCCATTTGTATAAAAAACAAAGATAATTAAAATCAATGTCATTACAACTCACGATTGTGATTATTCTTGGGTGGAAGATAGTTACTGGAAGGAAATGAAGGCATTCTGGAGTACTAATAATATTCTGTTTTTATCTGTCTACTGCTTGTGCTGTTGTGTTCCATTTGTAAAAATTTATTGAACTGCATACTCACAATATTTGTACTTCTCTACATGTATATTACATTTCAATTAAAATATTTAAAAATTATCAAAAGTTTACACCAGAGGAGGAATAAAAATTGGTATTAATAGAAATGCATCTAGAGTTTTCAAACTCTTTCAAAAAATTAAAGAGGAGAGAATATCTCTAAATTCATTGCAAGAGACCAGCATTACTCTGATATCAAAGTCAGACAAGAATACCACAAAGAAAGAAAACTACCGGCCAATATCTCTGATGAATATAAAAGCAAAAATCGTCAACAAAATACTAAAAAACAGAATTCAACAGCACATTAAAAAGATCATTCACCATCACCAAGTGGGATTCATCCCAGGGATGCAAGGATGATTATATATATGAAAATCAATAGGTATGTGTATTTGCCTGTTTTCACACTGCTATAAAGAGACTGGGTAATTTATAAAGAAAAGAGACTTAATTGACTTACAGTTCCACATTGCTGGGGAGGCCTCCGGACACTTACAATCATGGTGGAAGGTGAAAGGGGATGCAAGCACCTTCTTTACAAGGTGGCAGGAAAGAGTGAGAGTGTATGAAAGAGGAACTATTAAACACTTATAAAACCATCAGATCTAGTGAGAACTTACTCACTATCATGAGAATTGCATGCAGGAAACTACTCCCATGATACAATCACCTCCCACCAAGTCCCTCCCATGACACATGGGGCTTATGAGGATTACAATTTAAGACAAGATTTGAGTGGGGACACAGAGCCAAACCATATCAGTATGATATATCATGTTAACAGAATGAAAGACAAAACCATATAATAATTTCAACAGATGCAGAAAAAGCATCTGACAAAATTCAACATCCTTTCATGATAAAACTCTCAACCAATTACATATAGAAGGAATGTACTTCAACACAATAAAGGTCATATATGAAAAACTCACAGCTAACACCATACTCAATGAAGAAAAGTTTCAAGCTTTTATTCTAAGATCTGGAAGAAAGGAGAGATACCTACTATTGCCACTTCTGTTCAACATTGTACCAAAAGTCCTAGCCAGGGCAATTAGGCAAAAGAAATAAATGAAAAGTATCCAAATTGAAAAGGAAGAATTTAAATTGATTCTGTTTATAGATAACATCATTTATACATGAAAAACCATACAAACTCCACCAAAAAACTGTTATAATTAATAAATGAAGTCAGTACAGGAATATAAAATCAAAATAGAAAAATAAGTAGCATTTCATTGCACTAACAGCAATTTATCTAAAATATTTTTTAAAAATCCTATTTATAATAGCTACAAAAAATACTTAGAAATAAATGTAACCAAGGAGTTAAAAACCATAAAACTATCAAACATCTATGACATAAATTGAAAAAAATAAAAATAATGAAAAGATATTTTTACAGATTGAAAGAACTAATATTAATAAAATGTTTATACTAGCCAAAGCAATCTACAAATTCAGTGCAATCCCTGCCAAAATACCAATGACATTCTCCATAGAAATAGAAAAAATAATACTAACGTTTGCAGAGAACCAAAAAAGACCTCAAATGGCAAAAGTTATCATATGGAAAAAAAGAAAAAAGCTAGTGGCATCATATTACCTGACTTTGAAATATACTACAGAACTATAGAGCAACCAAAACAGCATGATACTGGCATAAAAACAGAAACATTGACCAGCCATCATAATTGCACTGCAACTACCAGGAAGAAGAAAGGGATCCTAAAGAAAGACACATATTCTACTTTATGGAAACTTCCAGAAAGATGCATGTCATAATACTTCTGCTCACATCCCTGATATCATTTGGCTGTGTCACCACTGAAATCTCATCTTGAATTGGAGCTCCTGTAATCCCCACCTGTCATGGGAGGGACCCAGTGGGAGGTAAATGAATCATAGAGATGGGTTTTGCCAATGCTGTTCTTATGATAGTGAACAAATATCATTAGATCTGACGGTTTCATAAAAGGCAGTTCCCCTGCACATGCCTTCTTGTTTGCCATCACACGCCACTTTGCTCCTCCTTAACCTTCCGCCATGATCATGAGCCCTCCTCAGCCATGTGGAATATGAGTTCATTAGACTTCTTTTTCTTTATACATTACCCAGTCTCAGGTATTTCTTCAAAGCAGTATGAAAATGGACTAATACAGTAAATTGGTACTGGTAGAGTAGGGTGATGCTATTAAGATACCCGACAATGTGGAAGTGACTTTGGAACTGGTAACAAGCAGAGTCTGAAACAGTTTAGAGCACTAAGAAGAAGATAGGAAAATGTGGGAAAATCTGAAACTTTCTAGAGACTTGGAGGGCTCAGGAGACAGGAAGATATGGGAATGTTTGGAACTTCCTAGAGACTTGTTGAATGGTTTTGACCAAAATGCTGATAGTGATAGCCTAGGCTGAGGTGGTCTCAGATGGAGATGAGGAACTTGTTGGGAACTGGAGCAAAGGTTAATCTTGTTATGCTTTAGCAAAGAGACTGGTGGCATTTTGCTCCTGCCCTGGAGAGCTAAGGAATTTGAACTCAAGAGAGATAATTTAGGGTATCTGGTGGAAGAAATTTCTAAGCAGCAAGGCATTCAAGGAAAGCAGAGCATAAAAGTATGAAAAAATGGCAGCTTGATGATGCAACAGAAAAGAAAAATCCATTTTTCTGGGGAGAAATTCAATTCTGCTTCAGAAATTTGCATAAATAACGAGGAGCCGAATGTTAATCACCAAGACAAGGAAGAAAATGTCTCCAGGCATGTCAAAGGCCTTCACAGCAGCCCCTCTCATCACAGGCCTGGAGGCATAGGAGGGAAAAATGGTTTCCTGGGCCAGGTCCAGGGCCTCCCTGCTGTGTGCATCCTAGGGATTTGACGCCCTGTGCCCCAGCTGCTCCAGCCATGGCTAAAACAGACCAAGGTACCTCAGGCCATGGCTTCAGAGGGTACAAGCCCCAAGCCTTGGTAGCTTCCATGTGGTGTTGAGGCTGTGGGTACACAGAAGTCAAGAATTAAGGTTTGATAACCTATTCCTAGATTTCAGAGGATGTATGGAAATGCCTGGATGTCCAGGCAGAAGTTTGCTGCAGGGGTGGGGCCCTCATGGAGAACCTGTGTCAGGGCAGTGCAGAAGGGAAATGTAGGTTGGACCCTCAACACAGAGTCCCCACTGTAGCACTGCCTAGTGGAGCTGAGAAGGCCACTGTCCTCCAGTCCCCAGAATGGTATATTCACTGAAAGCTTGCACCATGCACCTGGAAAAGCTGCAGACAGTGCCGTCCTGTGAAGGCATCCAGGAGAGAAGCTATACCCTGCAAAGCTACAGGGGTGGAGCTGCCCAAGGATATGAGAGCATACTTCTTATATCAGTGTGACCTGGATGTGCAACATGGAGTCAAAGGAGATCATTTTGGAACTTTAAGGTTTAATGACTGCCCTATTGAATTTTGGGCTTGCATGGAGCCTCTGGCTCCTTTGTTTTGACCAATTTCTCCCATTTGGAATGGCTGTACTTACTGAATGCCTGTACTCCCATTGTATTTAGAAAGTAACTAATTTGCTTTTAATTTTACAGGCTCATAGGCAGAAGGGACTTGCCTTATCTCAGATGAGACTTTGGAGTTCAACTTTTTGGTTGATGCTGGAATGAGTTAAGAATTTGGGGACTGTTGCAAAGGCATAATTGGTTTTGAAATGTGAGGACATGAGAGTTGGGAGGGGCCAGAGGTGGAACGATATGGTTTGGTTGTGTGCCCATACAAATCTCATCTTGAATTGTAGCTCCCACAATCATCAAATATCATGGGAGGGACTCAAGACCCATTGGGAGGTAATTGAATCATGGGGGCAGATTTTTCTCCTGCTGTTCTTGTGATAGTAAGTCTCATGAGATCTGATGGTGCCAGTTCCCTGCACATGCTGTCTTGCCTGTCATCATGTAAGACCTCCCTCCTTCACTTTCTGCCATGACTGTGAGGCCTCCCTAGCCATGTGGAACTGTGATTCGGTCCATTAATCCTGTTTTTCTTTATATATTACCGAGTCTCAGATATTTCTTCATAGCAGTATGAAAATAGACTAATCAAATCCCATTAGCCAGAATTTAATTAAAAGCTACCTCTATCTGCAAAAGAGACTTTGAAATACAATCTATATTCCAAGTGATAAAGCCCAACTGAAAATCAGGTGTACCTTTCTAAGAAGGGCAGAATGAGTATTGGGGCAAACTAATAAGCTTTGGCATGCCTTTCTACAGAATTTCCTCACTGGCTATCTCTCTCTTTAGCTCTATGTATTATAGGAACTGGCATCCTTTCCAAAGCTGCAATTAGAAAACGTTTTTATGAAAGACAAGGTGGTAAATATTTCAGGCTTTGCAGACCCAACAGCTTCTGTCACAACTATTTAACTCTGCTGTGATGGCACAAAAGCAGCATAAACAACATGGAAATGAATAAGTGTGCCTATGCAGAATAACACTATATTTCCAAAGTTGGGCAATGTGCCAAATTTGTCCCATGAACTACAGTTTGCTAACCCCTGCTATATTAGTCTGTTTGTGTTGCTATAAAGGAATACCTGAGACTGGGTAATTTATAAAGAAAAGGGGTTTATTTTGGCTCACAGTTCTGCAGACTGTACAGAAAGCATGGTGCCAGCATCTGCTCCTAGTGAGGGCTCAGGAAACTTAGACTCATGGAAAAAGGTGAAGGCGGACCAGGTTCATCACATGGCAAGAGCCAAAGCAAGAGCTGTCAGGGAGTGGTATCCCAGACTCTTCTAAACAATCAGGTTTCTCAAGAACTCAAAGCAGTGATAATTCACTCATTACTGATAGGAGGGCATGACGTCATTTATGAGGAATCCACCCTCGTGACCCAAACATCTCCCACCAGGCTCTATTTCCAACATTTGAGGTCACATTTCAGGATGAGATTTGGAGGGGACAAAACATCCAAACCCTAACCTTATCAACTGCTTTGGATGCTTCAGACAGAAAGTAAACTTCATGAGGATAGAGAGATGCCTGGCTTATTCTCCATGATGTCCCCCATGCTCTGGCATATAGTCATTGATTAAAACATATTGATTATAAAGTATGAGGACTTTTCTTTGGACAGAGTTTTGCTCTTGTTGTCCAGGCTGGAGTGCAATGGCATGATCTCAGCTCACTGCAAACTCTGCCTCCCTGGTTCAAGTGATTTTCCTGCCTCAGCGTCCCAAGTAGCTGGAATTACAGGCATGCCCCACCATGCCCTAATTTTATATTTTTAATAGAGATGTGGTTTCTCCATGGTGATCAGACTGGTCTCAAATCCCGACCTCAGCTGATCTGCCCCCCTCAGCCTCCCAAAGTGCTGGGATTATAGAAGTGACACAGCACCCAGCCCAAGAATGAGGACCTTTTAAAAAGAACTTCAAGATGTCATAATTTTTATTTCAAGCTTATTTCAAGAAAGAAAAGGAGTTAAGTCAAATGTCACCAAGAGATGATATGAAGTTCAAGGTAAATGGAGAAAAAAAGGAAGGGAATTTTGTGTGTGTGTGTGTGTGTGTGTGTGTGTGTGTGTTGTGTTGGTGATGGTGGAGGTGGTGATGGTCAAGGACAAGGGACAACAAAGAGAATAATCCAAAAACATTTTTATAAACCTTTTAGGTTTATGAGAACTTTAAGGTTGGTAAACAGACAAATTTTCTCCTCCACTACCCACATTCTTTTGGATTGTTTTCATTTAAAGAGGCAGATACCAGAAGTCTAGAAAAGGTGTTATTTTTTACAATTAGAGGATCCAAATGCAAGCCTGGGAGAAGCATTATTTCTTCAAGTTGACTCATTCTTTTCTTTTGGGGTCAACTCCCTCATCCCATTCATCCTTCCCTCTCTGAAAGTGATCCAGGAAAACTGCATGCTCCTTCTCTTGGCATTCCACAAATAGAACAGAGCAAAATATTAATGAAGAGAGAAAACAGTTTCCATTTATTTTGCTTTCAGAAATACACTTGGAATGATCTGTGCCAGAGTTGCACTATATCAAAGAAACCATAATCCAAAAATCTAGCCCTTTTAAATGATAACCAACTGCATTTTGTATTTTCATAGAATTACTGTATTTCCGTAAAAAACAGAATTTTCATTTTTTCAATCAAAGAGCTGAGTTTCTAAAGCTTCCTGTGGTCTATTTACATTTCCTACAGTAACCTTCTTAAGCAAGAGACCAAGGAAAATATGAAACTTACATTTTTGCTTCATTTTCCCTTTTTAAAGGAGCTTCTGTATTTTCCTGACCTTGTTAAGGCCTAAGCAACAACAATTTTCAAATGAAAATTAACAACAGATTAGCAGTGCTTCTTTATTACAAAATTATCATCAGTTTTCAGTTATACCATCACTTCTGGCTATATACTATGCATTGGATACTTACGTTTCTTTGCCTTTTTTTTTCCTCAATGGCGATTAATTAAGAAAAGTAAGATAGTAAGATGAATCTAAATGTCTATGAACTGAAGAGTGGGTTCCTTTAAGAGTAGTCTGACAGACAGATATAATTTAGGAGGAATTTATTGTTAACTATTGAAACAAGATGATGAAGGTAGAAAATCAAGACCTTAGAAGGGTTGGACTTTTTCACTCATTTAAATAATATTTTTTGAGAATTTTTATTTGACCATTAGTGTAGTAGGTGCTAGTAGAGGGAGGAAAAAAAAGAGTTGTCAGTCATAATACTGCGGACCCATGAGTTTCTCTCAAGGGTTGGGTTTTTGCAAAAGAAATAACTTTAAAGATAAGAAACCTAGAACCTCATCAAACACATGGTTTTGAGAATGTTCTTGACTTTTCCACATCCTTTGGGAGCAATGGAGCAGAATTGCTATTTAAAACACAGAGATTTTAAATAGTTCTGTGGATGTCACTCAGCCTAAAATTCCTGTTGGCTTCTTCCCTCTGATATGGTATCTTCAGGTGCCTCATTCATCTAGACACAAAATGATCCTTCGACCTCATGGTTTCAGCTGACATTGTTTAAAAGGAATACTTCCTTCTTCTCTGGAGGAAACACTAACTGGACTTTCTGGGCTCTATCCTTCACTCCCGCCCAGGCTAGGTGGAATTACCTGGATGGTAAATGGGAATAGAAAAAATAAGCTGAATCCTATCTTCTTTCTCTTACTTGAATACAAACTGCCTGCAGGGAGCATGAGTTTTCAGTTGATGAGAAAGCCCAAATTTGGTGCTTACAAAGAAGAAGCTTACTTGTCAGCAGTTATAAGTCATGGCCTTCGATCTGGCTTTTCATAGTAAGAAAAGCAAAATATTGGTTTCTACAGGCCAACTTCTTTTTTTTTTTTTTTTGAGACGGAGTTTCGCTCTTGTTACCCAGGCTGGAGTGCAATGGCGCGATCTCCAGGCCAATTTCTTTTTGTCTCAAATGGTTCAGACCTTGGATAGGAAAAAGTGCTGTTATTATTGGTCCTCCTTGCCTCATGATCCAAATATCTAGTGCCATTAATTTTGAGAAAAAGAGACAGGAAATAAAATTTGTAGATGAAAACAAAACAAAGCAAAACAATGCTTAAAGGCATTTGATGAAGCGCCAGGAAGCTTCCAATCATGGTGGATTGGAACGAATGTTGAAATCATACAAATAAAATATTGGTTACATGAAGCATGCTTTGAGCCTTGGGCTTTGATGTATACCTTTGATTTTGCTTGGCTTCCTTTAATTCTTGTGAAGGTGCACTTCAGGACAGCTTCTCTGTTCCAGCTGTCCAGACATGAGTGCAGGGTTGCAAACCATGGCCCATGGGCTAATATGGTCTGCTGTGTTTTTTTGTGAAAAATTAAAATTTTATTGAAACACAGGTGTTAAAACATAAACTGAGGCACAATAAAAATTTAAAGAGCTTATTTGAGCAAATGATGATTTATGAATTGGGCAGCTTTAATCAGAAATGTTCTAGGGGCTCCATTGAAGAAGCCTGAGAGACAAGTTTTCATAGAATGAATGTTGAAATCATACAAAGAAAATATTTGGTTGCAGTTTTAAAGGTGCTTTACCTGGTCTGTCCCACAAGAAATTCCCTAGTTGTAGAATTATAGGTTTGTTGGCCTTTTCTGATTGGTTGAGCTTAAGTTCTGTTTTCCTTAAATAGGTGCTACAAGAAAAATAGCTCAAATTACATTTCACTTCTGTTTGCAAATCAAGCAAGGGTAAGGTCACTTATGAGGCCTCACTGGGTTTGTCCTGCAGGGATTCTTCAGGCCTAGACTGCCATTTTAATTCACTTTAACAGAGCTTAGATTCATTATGTATGTAGTCTAATACTATTTTCATGCTACAGTGGCAGAGTCGAGTGGTTGCAATAGAGACCATATGGTCCACAAGCCTAAAACACTCAACATCTGGCACTTTACAGAAAAGTTCACCAATCTACGCATTAATAAGTTGAATGGTCTAATGCCCTTTGCTACATTTCAGCCAGATCTATAAGCCATTAGGAGATTTTCACCTTGGAATTTGTAGTATTGACTTGCATTCTAGGTTGGGCAGGAATGATCCAGAAATTGGGTGACCTGTGCACCTTTGATCCACACGTGTTAATTACACTTGTGAATCTTACATATTTGTATAGAAGTTTTACCCATAGAAAACTAGAGGACTTTATATGAAACAAATAATAAGAAATGATGGCTGCTACTATATATACTGAAGATCTAACCTGCACTTGGAAGGTAGAGCTAATTGAAACCCTCATTAAAACAAAGGCCCGAAAACTATTAAAGAAAGTCAATAAACGTATATGATATTTTCACTTGAGGTTTATGCTGACACAGAAGTAGTGCAAATACCTTGGGAATCAGATATATTGCAGAAAGCTTTAGATGAACAGACTTTTCCATTTTAAGAAATAGTTTGGGCAGGACATGGTGGCTCATGTCTGTAATCCCAGCACTTTGGGAGGCTAAGGCAGGAGGATCACTTGAGCTCAAGAGTTCAAGACCAGACTTGGCAACATGATGAAACCCCATTTCTGCAAAAAATACAAAAATTAGCTGGGCTTGGAGGCATGTGCTTGTATTCCCAGCTAGCTGGGAACCTGTGCTGAGATGGGAGGATCACTTGAGCCCAAGAGGTTGAGGTTGCAGTGAGCTGAGATCATTCCACTGCACTTCAGCTTGGACAATAGATAGAGACGCCTTCTCAAAATAAATAAAAGAAGAAAAAAAGAAAGAATATTTTCTCTAAAAATGATGGAAAACATATAGCTAAAATGTGGTTCAATTTAAATATATTGAAAAGTGTCACTGGAAAAGGAAGGAGAGATTTTAGTGGTTACCAGTTCAGGAAAGTGACTGAGACCCAATGAAACCTAACAGATGACAAGTATAATTGAACCTTATGAGAGAACTTCTTGAAGAAAAAGATCATCCAGAAGGACTCCTAAATGGAGCCTGAGAAGATGAAACAATCATGCTTGAGAGAGACGGAGGCCAGACAGAGGCAGGAAGAGACATGCCACAAAGGCAGATAATAGAGCTTTTCCAGACACAGGAGGCTAAGAAGGAGGCCTCCACCTGACCAAGCCAAGTTATGCTCTGAGATGTGAATTTGCCAGAATATATCTGCATCAAGAATGATAATTTGGCCAACAGCCTTACTGTGTCCAAATGGAAGCGGTACTACTGGTGACTATCCAGGATGGAGCTCATCTGTGTGATGCTATTCTCAGCCAGAGATGTAGTTCAGCACCCTCATGGAGCCCATTCCATTTGTAAAATCACAATTCAAATGCCCACAGTGCCCATAAGCCCCACTACATGGAGGACAAGACCGATCCATGTGGGAACAGAAGAAATAACACAAGGTTGTTTATGAAACTGGGAAATTGACTTTCCTAACTATAAGGCTTGGAGACAAAAGAACTTGGATTGAATTCCATTTTCACCACCACACTTCTGTGAAAAGATTTTTTACATTTTCTAATACTTGGTTTTCTTATTTAAATGGGAAAATACCTATGCACAGGGCTTTTGTCAGGATCAAGTACAAAACTGTATGTAAAAATGCTTCATGCCATAGCTAGCATATGTGAGCTGCTCAATATTCAGCAAATGCTATTTCCTTCATACCTTTCTCACAATAAAAGGAGATGGGAAAAAACTGGTAAACATAAACCTAGATTCTGTACAGAATGTGTCCAAAAGGATGGTGTCCACTTCCAAATCTCGCACCCTTTTATTAAAAACAAAATAAGAGACCAATGTTTGGCAGATACTTTCTAACGTAGCTTTTCCAAATTTCCCACTAAATTAAAATATCCATGAATTTAAACAAAAAGTCAAAGTGATGGCTGTGCTGTAAATTAAAACAAAACAAAACAAAACATGAAAAACCATAGGCCAAAATGCATGGATAATTTCCACTGAATGAGAATGGAATGACATGTAGGTTCTTGGATTACAGAACATAGGTTGCACCCTCTGAATCAGAACTGGACAGAAAGTCCTAAAGAAGGTAAGACAAATTTTGCCTCAATTCAGAGGGGCAAGGTGTGTGTTACTCAGAAAAATAGAAGCCTATTCAACAAATGCTTAGTAATTGTACATCAGGCAAAGTCACTGCCATTTTCTGCTCTCCCATACATTCCTGGACATCACTGCAAGAAGTTGAAGAAAGTGCACAGGTAAAGAAAGTTTATATTCTGGCATAATTTGTCACCTAAGGTTAGGTATTGCAAGACTGGGCATAAAGAGATAGCATAGTAGGTGCCAGAGGTGAAGCTTTTCAAGTTCTGTGTAGTTCAAAGGAGCATTGTAACTGCATCTGAGGCTTTATTTTAGTCATAGAACCAGTCAATCGGAAAAAGAAAATCCGTGCCTAAGATCTCCAGATTTGGTGCCTACTGGGCATCACACTGACAGAATAGTGAAAATAAAAAAAAATTTTTTTTGAGACAGGATCCTGCTTTGTCACCCCTCCATTTTTCAAAGAAGACGAAATCTTGCTTAGCCTTGTTTTTGGTTTAGTTTTCATTTCAGTAGATAAGGAGAGTCAGTTGGACAGTAATGACAAGCAGGAAGAGCAACTACTTTCACCTTCTGGCCTCGATGTATGTGGGATGTAAGAGAAAAATGCTGTTGACATCAGAGGACTGTGGGGAGAACTTGACTTTGCGAAATAGCCTGGTTTCAGTCAAGGTAACAAAGAGATAAAAACATTAGAGAAAAATGTGAATTTATAAGTGATGTTGTAGCTCTCCAATAAAAATGATAACATGGTTGTTACATATGAAAAAGGAGAGCCCATTGAAGAATTATAGGTATTCCGGAAGAGACAGGAATGGAACAGTAGAAAAAGAAACTAGTCAAAATATAGTAAGTAAGAAAAATACCCTTGGTTATGCAAATATCTGAGTCTGTGGATTAAAAAGATTTGTGAATTTCATGTAAAATTTCATGCAGTATTGAGGAGTAGACTGCAGAAAGAAGATGTATCCCACACACAGATACATTTTCTAATTTTTTTAAATATAAAGGAATAAATACCTTACAAGCTTCCAGATAAAAAGAAGTTTACAACACAATTTTTATGTGATTAAATTATTACTAATGTGGAAAGTTACAGAAAGATGTTTTCAGATTCGGGGATGTAAAATTATTTGAATAGTCATCTAAGTTGATCAGAAAATGAAATCAAGAAAGATCATAATGCAACCAGGCATGGTGGCTCACACCTGCAATCCCAGCACTGTGGGAGGCCCAGATGGGCAGATCATTTGAGGTCAGGAGTTCAAGACCAGCCTGGCCAACATTGTGAAACCCCATCTCTACTAAAAATACAAAACAATTAGCTGGCCATGGTGATGCATGCCTCTAATCCCAGCTATTAGGGAGGCTGAGACAGGAGAATTGTTTGAACCTTGGAGAAGGAGGCTGCAGTGAGACAAGACTGCAACACTGCACTCCAGCCTGGGCAACAAGAGTGAAACCCCATCTCAAACAAAAGAAAGAAAGAAACATAATGCAATTGATCCTACAATATGGTGATAAGTACATTTACAGGAAACCTAGATTATTTAAAAACACATAAAAACAACAAATAGAAAATTTGAATTTAAAGCATTTTTTTCCACAGAAATCTAATAAAGGCAGCAAAGAGCCATTAAAGTTTATAACCATGAAACCTAAACATTACTGAGGAATTCCAGCAACAGATTACAATTAGTTTTGCTAACCAATTGCCAATCCCTATCACCAATAATAGTCACATATCACAATCCCTGTATTAGTCCATTCTCACACTGCTAATAAAGACATACTTAAGACTGGGTAATTTATAGAGGAAAGAGGTTTAGTTGACTCACAGTTCATCAGGGCTGGGAAGCCTCAGGAAACTTAGAATCATGGCGGAAGGAGAAGCAAACATGTCCTTTTTCACATGGTGGCAGCAAGAAGAGCTGAGCAAAAGGGGGAAAATTCCCTTATAAAACCATCAGATCTCATCAGAACTCACTCACTATCATGAGAACAGCAGCATGGGGGTAGCCACCCCCATGATTCAATTACCTCTCACTGGGTCCCTCTTACAACATGTGGGGATTATGGGAATAATAAGATGAGATTTGGGTGTGGACACAGCCAAACCATTTCAATGCCTTATACATATTCTTATTATCATCATCATCCATTATTGTGATAAATACACCGTTAGATGTAAGTAGATATATTGTAATGCAAGAGTGCTTTGTTTTGTTGTTTCCATGAGGACTTGGTGCTAGATCTCTACTGAACTAAATTTATGACCAAAAGTGTTTTGTATCTAAAATATGTTCCTCACTTAACATTTTTTTAAAAAAACATTCCATGTAGAAAACATTTCTATAAAAAAGGAATGGAGGTAATCATGAACACCAAATAAAACACCGAGTTAAGAATAAATAATGGTGAAATTATGATTAAGAATAATAGTGATAATATATACTGAAGTCTTACTATGTGTTAGACACTGCTCTAGTACTGCCCTAGGTTTCTTGCCTGTATTATTTCATTTAATTCAAATAGCAACCCCATGAGATTTATGTCTTCATTTAAAGATGTGGAAGCTAACAAAGTCACACAGCTAGTGAGTAGTGGACATCGAATTCAAACACAAGAAATCTGATTCCAAAGACCACCCTGATCATTAGACATGCTCTCTCAAAGCAAAACCTAATGCGTTAATAATTTGAAAAAATATAGGACAAAATATATATTCATTAAACTGAAATACAACCACCAACATAATTTAATACTTTTACTTTGCAGATCATGACAAAAGATGAAAACAAACAAGTCATTGTTTATATAAAAAAATAAAGGAAACAGTACAAATAAGCTAGCCTCCCCTACCAGGAAAAACAAAAGAATTCTGTTGAGAAGTATTCTGATATTTCCACTCCTTCTTCTAACTCTGATCCATCTGTCTAGTGGAACAGTCACACCAAAAATTGTTCAGAGCCTGGAACGCATGTGCTGGGCCATAACCTCTATGGAAGCACAGGCCTTTGTTCCCTTCTGGAGCAGATAGGAACCAAAGAACCAATAGCAAGGAAGAAAGATTGGAGCTCTTTATACAGGAGACCCATATAGCCCCAAAATGGGTGTTCCTAGAAAGGCCTGCTATATCAGACAGACCTCTGGAGACCTATGTCTGTCCCTGAAACTCTCTGAAACTGGGAGGCATAACTCTGGAGTCACAGAAGCGTGGAGGCAGTTTTTTCCTGGTGATTCAGCTCAGTACTTTCACTGGCTACTCAATATGACATTTTGCCAGAGCACAGACTGCTGGATCTTTCTCCATGTCTATCTGTCACTGTTTGGTGGACCCAAGTGACTTGATGTAAACCTCAAGATAATCAAACTGAGAGCATATAAAGGTAAATATTGAAATGCATAAGGGGACCCAAAACTCAAAAATAAGTATAGCAAGTAGAGTACCTAGAATAGAGAAAGCTCTAAATAAATGGAATTGCTGGTTGAGGCAGATGATAATATTAGCAAAAATAATAACAATAATATTCATACTTAAGAAGTTCCTATAACAAAATATAATTCCTTATTTTTATATTAAAAATATCAAAATAAACTAAAAATGGGATGGTCACTAAGGCAATATATATAAGAATAGAACAAAGTAGCCAATCATCTAAATAGTGAAAGCTCCGGAAAGAATAAAAGAAACAGAAAATATGGAAAGGCAATAATAAAATAAATAGTAGATAAAAATTATCCTGATTTTGCACTTTTTCAATTTACACCCCATAATTTTATGAGTCAAGATTTTAATACAAGAGAAATAGGTGAACAGTTTTGAATTTTAGGAATAAGAAGGTAACTATTAGTGGAATTGAAAAGCATAATAGAACTTCAGAACTAGTAATGGGAAAGCAGAAATGAATAGTAACTTTTAACAACAACCTACTTCCTGCTGACAGGTAACAAAAGAAGAAAAAACTAAATTAATAACGACAACCAAATAAGAAGAAAAGGAAGAAAATCTAAGTGACATAAGAACTAAAACTAGAGTAATAAATTAATATATTTGGAATAAACCAAATGTCTCAGTGGTATGAATTACCCTATTGAAAGATAGAGATAGTCAAAATATAATAAACAAAAGATAGCTTTCTACTGTTTAAGAAAAACATTCTTAAATCTAAGTGATATAAAAGAACTGGGAAAGCACTATGTAAAGCAACCATGTGCAAAAGCAAACAGAAAGCAGATCCGTCTGCTTGTTTCTTTAAGGTTAAACACTTCAAAGACAGCAAAGAGAGAGGTGTGTAATGTTAAAAGGTGAAATTTGTGAAGGATATTTGTCAGAAATAAATCCAAGTGCAACAAAATCAAAATTATTAGAAATTCAAAAATAACTTGATTAAAAAATTCATTCTTGTAGGCTACTTTAATATCACTGCATCATAGATCTAGCAGACAACACGTAATCTGATCAACAAGAGTGTGTGTGTGTGTGTGTGTGTGTGTGCGCGCGCGCGTGTGTGTTTCCTAAAAATTAGGAATTAACCTTTGCCACATCCATTGAACATTCACAAAAATGATAAAAATCTGATACTGGGTTGCAATTTTTTTCTAGTAGAGATTTTACAATTCATATTGTCTGATGAAAATTATATAAATTACACTAAGAGATAGTATATAAAATTACAGTAAAAGTAAGATAGAGAAATTTAATATAGTTAAAAGGTAAAATTAATTTAAAAAATAAAAATAGTAAAAAGCACATACAAAATTCCTAAAGCAGCTTCTTTGAAAACAGTAGAGGATAACTAATAAAATGAAAATGGATAAAATCTATAAAAAAAAATTAAAACAAAAAATACAATAATGTAATTGAGATAGTATACAAAAGGAGGCATAAGCACAAATCAAATGCAAATGTTAGGATTTAAAGCAAATATTATGTTCTATTCTACAGCCACAAGTTTGTAAATCAGAAGGAAATGATTTTCTAGCAAGCCAAAATTGCCAAAATCAAGTCATGAAGTAGAAATATGAATATATCAATTTCCAAGGAAGATATCTGAAATAATAATCTTTGTCATAGTACCAAACGGAGTAACCTACTTATTATAAGAAACAAACCCAGAAATCTCAGCTAGTTGGTAAATGGTAGTACAGCTACATTACTTCTAAACAGGTATGATTAACTCCCCCAAGTAGTGTTTCAGGGCCACTTGCTTTTTCATCTTGTAGTCTAGACCTGACATTTTCTAGGGCTCAGTAGACCTTAGCTACCTTCTACATTTGGCAGGAAGGCAATGGAAGAAGAGAACATGAAGAAACAAATAGGAAGTTTCTTTATGGGCCAGTCTTAAAAATGAGTTACATAAATTCTGCCTACATTTTCTGGGCCAGAACCTAGTCTTAGGCTACATTAAGGGAGCAGGCAAAGGAAGCCACAAAATCGTATGCCAGGGAGAAAAGGGAAAAGGCTGTAGTGAACAACTAGCAAGTCTTCTAATCTATTCTGGTAAAGAAAGTGGCTGGGTTCACAACCTCTTATCATAAAATAATTGATAATCCCAGGGGTGTGCTGGAGTTTCTTAGCATAGTGTATATGAGATAATTGCATATTTTCCTAACTCCAGGTGCAGTGATGTTACGTTGGCAGCCATGATGAAAGTATTTACACCACCTAATTGGGATTCACTACCAACTAGGGCAATTCGCCAATATCCCCCAACCCTGAGAGCTGGTTATTTGAAACACTATCATACTACTGCATCGTTCAAATACTGTTAGTTAATTCTAAACCATAGTAAAAGATGAAAAGTACAATTCACTTTAGAATGCCAGCAGAGTTGACAAACATAGAGCCCTCTTTTGTGAAAAACTAACTATATATAGACCACCATCTCTAATTAATATAGATTCAAATATAACTAGAATATTAACAAATCAAAAATCTTTTGGGATTATGCTCCTAAACAAGATCAATTTTCATTTCCTTCCCAGGGAAGAGAAAGTGCTAACTCTCAAGATACAGGACAAAACAGGAACTATAAAGAGCATCTTGGGTAAGCATTTCAGGAGGGAGAGCATCAGTTTCAAAGTGTCCACGTAGAGATAAGAACCAAATGTGGAGTGAAGAGTTCAGACAATATGGAGTAAATGGGCATAACAGAGAAAATGGGAGGTTTATCCAATCACCCACACAGGAGGAAGGAGCGCTTTATCATTTGTCTGTGGCTGAACATGTTAGTATCAAGGAAGCCCAGCCAACCAATGTCCTCAAAAGGCTCTCTCCTAACAGAAAAGGAAATTCTCTGGTTCACCTGGGAAAGTCATGAATAACTCTCCAAAGAGTTCCAAACTGTAGGTGATAAATGTCTATGATGATTTCTCCAAACCTTCCTCCTCTCTGTAGGAGTTGACCATGGTGATACTGGGTCCAGTGACTTCCGTGATATTCTACAGTTCTCTGTACCTCTTGGCAATTTCTGGAGCACAGTGGGAAATATAAAGTCTCACTACATCAGAAATATGGAATTTCAAATGTTCAACTCCATTAATAAGGCCTTGGCAAATAGGGCAGAAAAGTGAAGTAAGTTTTTTGAAAAGGAGATAAAAATTATCACCATTTGCATTTGATGTAACAGTATACTCTGAAATCCCAGGAATATTAACTGGAAAGGTGTTTTTAAAAATTAAATAGTTTATAAAACAAAATAGAAAATCTGAAGGTAAGAGAATGAAGATTAATAAAACAAAATCAAGCCAGACAGAAGGGAAATGAACTGAGAAAAGAATTAAGACTGCCACATTGTAAAAGCCAAATTGTAGAAATCTTTAAAGGAAAGCCGTAAGTAGTATAAAAAAATCATGAGAACAATAACTATAGGTGATGCCACTTATCTGAACCCAGGTGCCATAAAACTCCTGGATGTGAAAGACTTGCTATCTCCTTGCAAATCCTCCAAGACATCAGGGACCCTTCATTGACTTAAATGTTAGATAATGGCAAACAGTCACGCTCCTCTTGTAAAATCAGGAAACAAATGTTTTACATAGCATCACTGAAAAATTATCTCATTTTGCAGGTCTTATATACCAATGATGGATAAGACATTTGCCAACGTCTAGAGAATTACGACACTAAAGTGCTGATTCTTCCAGTTGAGGAGAAACAATTTGACACCTCTGAAGTGGCATACTTGTTCCACAATCTAAGCCATTCAAGCACATTTCAAAACATCTCAGTGAGCAATATGCACACTATATACCCTCCTCCATATTGTAGCAGTTATTTCTCCTCTCTGATGTGGCCTTGCAGATATGCTCTGTGGTATCACTGTTTAGATTTCCATATATTTTTCCACATTCACCTACAAAGAAAAAATTACTCTTTGGCTGCCTGTCCAAATTATCTCAGAATACTTTTAACAGCTCTCAAAACTGTAGAATGATGCCTTCGCAACACAGCCACAAAATAGACTGACCATCTAGAGGAAAGAAGCAACACTAATTTTGCCCAGAATATTCATTTAGTCCTAGGACATTTTCTATTTTAGTCTTATAAGGAACATTTTACTAATTTAGTTTATAATAAAAACGACCATTCACAAATATATTTGTTTTGAGATCCCCTGAACCGTTATTTTAAATATAGCATTTCAGCATGTTTGATCAAGTTATTTTGTATGTACGTATTCTCAACTACATAATTTCAATATTCTCTTTTAAAGCAGACCTATAGGAATGCTACCATGTCAATTCAATTTTGAACAACTCATAAAATATAAACCAACATCTTGTTTCAAAACAACACTTTCAGATATTCTGAGCACTAACCAAATCAATTAAATTATGGTCATTATCATAGAAAAATGCTGTCTAAGCCTATCATTTTATTAGGTAACTCTAAGCAGGGAGTTAAAGTGAAAGATGCCTTTTTGGGGATCCACAGTGAAAGATACCTTAGTTGTAAAATATGTGTTTTGAGAAAGAATGGATATGGAGGTAAGCTCTATGTGGTAAAGAGAAATTATTTATTATCAAATATTTTAATTACATTTTATTTTTGTCTACATGTACCACATTTAAATATGTAAAACATCTACATGACTCCAAAGTCAAGACTTTATATTTACAAAAGGTATATTCTGAGAAGTCATCCCTTTGTCTACTCCCCCACTTAGTTGTCACTCTAAAAGTAATGACTATTCTCTTTAACTTTTGGTTTACCAATCCTTTATTTCTTGTTAAAATAGTCATATAAATGTATAAACATATATATGACTCTTTCTTACACAAACTATAGTGTACTCATCTGCCATTTTGCCCCTTGAATTTTTCGCTTAATAAATACTGAAAATTGTTCCATATTAGGTCATAGAGACTTTCATTTTTTTCTTTGTTTTTGTTTTTTGTATGGCTTATGGTAGATTGTGTGACTATTCCATGGTCGAGTTCATAAATATTCTAAACCTGGGCAGTAAGCTTGTTCCAAATATTTTGTTATTGGAAATGTGTCTTCTATATATGGTATTTTATATTTTGGGGGGGCAGGTGTTTCCTGAAAGTAAATTTCTAAAAACAAGAAGTAAATACATAGTTTTGAGATACAGTAATATTCAACTCTTCAACTAGAAAGTATCTTGTAAAACAAATGAACAAACAAATGAAGAAATCTCATTGCCTCAGATATAACTACCAGTTTACATAAAATATACAGAACAAAGGAGCATTTTAATGACATCACAGTAATCCAATTATGAAAATCCAAAATGCAGACACTTGAACAAATAATCTGGTTTCCCCAACAAATAAATTGCTAGAAAAACAAAATGGGTGCTAGGAGGGAACCTACAGAATACAAGAGACCCAGACATGCAAACTAAATTTAATGTGTAAATCTTGTTTGGATCCTGTGTCCAACTGACTGGAAACACACACACATGCACACACACACTCATGTGTGTGTGCATGTTTATGTATAAATATAAATATATCTGATATATAGTACAAACATTTTATATCATATATAAATGCACATATAAAATACAATTAGAGAAACTGAACTCTGGATATTTGATGATATTGAGAAGCTAATGTTAATTTGATGTTATTAATGAACAATTGTTCATTGTTAATGGTGATACTTATTACAGTATACCTTGGAAACACTGAGGGTTTGGTTTTAGACCATTATAATAAAGGAAACATCACAATACAACAACTCCTTGATCCATGGGATTCAAAATGGATGTTCTGTTGGCTCACATGAAAACATTTATTTCCTTGTACATTTCCATCTGAGCTCCTGGGTGACAAGCTGCATTATCAATCAGCAGTAATATATTAAAAGAAATTTTTTTCCCAAGCAGTAGGTCTCAACAATGGACTTAAAATATTCAGTAAAGTATGCTGCAAACAGATGTGCTGTCATCTGCTTACCTCATAGAGTACAGGCAGAGTAGATTCAGCACAATTCGTAAGGGTCCTATGATTTTTCAGGACAGTAAATGAGCTTGGTTTCAACTTAAAGTCACCAGGTGTATTAGTCAGCCTGTCCTTTGAAACTTTAGAGACAGGCGTTAACTTCTCCTCTCTACCTAGAAAGGTTGTAGACAGCATCTCCTTCCATTAGAAGGCTTTTTCTTCTACATTGAAAATCCATTGTTTAGAGTAGCCACCTTCATCAATGATCTTAGCTAGATCTTCTGGATAACTTGCTGCAGCTTCTCCATCAGCGCTTGCTGCTCTATCTTGCACTGTTTTTTTTTTTTTTTTTTAATTTATTTCTATAGGTTTTCGAGTAACAGGTGGTATTTGGTTAGATGAGTTAGTTCTTTGGTGGTGATTTGTGAGTTAGTTCTTTGGTGCACTCATCACCCAAGCAGTATACACTGAACCCAATTTGTAGTGTTTCATTCCTCACCCGCCTCCGAACCTTTTCCCCTGAGGACCCAAAGTCCATTGTATCATTCTTATGCCTTTGCATTATCACACCTTAGCTCCCACTTATGAGTGAGAACATACAATGCTTAGTTTTCTATTCCTGAGTTACATCACTTAGAATAACAGTCTCCAGTTCCATCCAGGTTGCTGCGAATACCATTAATTCATTCCTTTCCATGGCTAAGTTGTATTCTACCATATACATATATACCACAATTTCTTTATCCACGCATTGACTGATGAGTATTTGGGCTGGTTTCATATTTTTGCAATTGCCAGTTGTGCTGCTATAAACATGCATGTGCAAGTATCTTTTCCATATAATGGCTTATTTTTCTCTGAGTAGAAGTGGGATTACTGGATCAAATGGTAAATCTACTTTTCGTTCTTTAAGGAATCTCCACACTGTTTTCCATAGTGGTTTTACTACCTTCCATTCCCACCAACAGTGTAGAAGTGTGGCCTCTTCACCACATCCATGCACGCATCTATTATTTTTTTGATTATGGCCATTTTTTCAGGAATAAGGTGGTATTGCATTGTGGTTTTGATCAGTGGTTTCCTCAATCATTAGTGATGTTGAGCATTTTTTCATATGTTTGTTGGTCATTTGTAGATCTTCTTTTGAGAATTGTTTATTCATGTCCTTATCCCACTTTTTGAGGGGATTGTTTTTATTACTAATTTGTTTCAGTCTGTGGTAGATCCTGGATATTAGTCTTTTGTCGGATATATACACTGTGAAGATTGTTTCCCACTCTGTGGGTTGTCTATTTACTCTGCTGGCTGTTCCTTTTGCTGTGCAGAAGCTCTTTAGTTTAATTAAGCACTTTTATGTTATAAAGATGGCTTCTTTCCCTCAACGTCATGAACTACCTTTTGCTACATTAACTTGAACCTTTTCTTCTGTAGCTCTTTTTCTCTTCTCAGACTTTGTAGAAGAGAATTAGGGTCTTGCTCTGGATTAAGCTTTGGCTGAAGGGAATGTTATAGCTGGCTTGATCTTCTATCCAGAAGAGTCAAACTTTATCAGCAATAAGATTGTTTTGCTTTATTACCATTCAAGTATTTACTGGAGTAGCACTTCTAATTTCCCTCAAGAATTTTTCCTTTGCATTCATAACTTTGCCAGCTGGCAAAAATACCTAGATTTTATCCTGTCCTGGCTTTTGACATGTCTTTCTCACTGAGCTTGGTTATTTTCAGTATTTGATTTAAAGTGAGAAATGTGCAACTCTTCCTTTCACTCGAATATTTAGGTGCCATGGTGGAGTTATTTGCCTAATTTCAATATTGTGTGTCTTAGAAAATAGAGAAGCCTGAGGAGAGAAAGAGAGATGTGGGAATGGCCAGTCAGTAGAGCACTCAGATCACACACATTTATCAATTAAGTCACCATCTTCTATGGGTGTGGTTCCTGTCACCCCAAAACAATCACAATACTAAAATCAAAGATCCCTGATCACAGATCTCCATAACAGATAAAATAATAATGAAAAAGTTTGCAATATTGTGAGAACTGCCAAAATGTGACAGAGAGATGTCAAGTGAGCATATGCTGATGGAAAAATGGCACCAACAGACTTGCTGGACAGAGAGTTGCCACAAACTTTTAAGTTTTAAAAAATGCAACATGTGTGAAGCACAATAAAGCAAAGTGTAATGAAACAAGGCATGCCTGTATTTAATATTTTTAAGGAGCTCTTATTTTTAGAGCTATGTACTGATATATTTATGGATTAAATTATATAATATCTTAGGTTAGCTTCAAAAAAATACAGGATGTTGTGAGCAGCAGCCTCCCCACATAATTACCAGAAGGCTGAGCAGATACAAACATTCATTAATCTTCACTTATGCAGCTCCCTCCCTTATTCACCTTGAACATTCCTACTTATCTTTGAAGATCCCCTCAAATGGTGATTCCTCTGCAGAGTCTTTCCTAATCCTGTCTATCAGGATACAGCAGATACTTTTGGTGCTCAGCTGAGATCCCCTTGAATCTCTCTTTTCATTTCTACACATCAAACCCCAGCTCCTGCACTGTTTTGCTTATAACAGTCCTGTCTCTGCAACAGAGACACTTTTGGGAGTCTGTCTTTGGGCTGCTGGAGTTACTTTGTCTGCACTTCTTGGATCACTGCAACCTCTGCCTCTTGGGTTCAAGTAATTCTCCTGCCTCAGCCTCCCAAGTGGCTGGGACTACAGGTGTGAGCCATCATGCCTGGTTAATTATATGTGTATGTATATATATATATATATATATATATATATATATATATATATATTTTTTTTTTTTTAGTAGAGATGGGGTTTTGCCATGTTGCCCAGGCTGGTCTCAAACTCCTGAGCTTGGGCCCACCCCGGCCTCCCAAAGTGCTAGGATTACAGGAGTGAGCCATGGCTCTCGGCCTCCACTCTTTATATGCATATGAGCATCATCATAAATAATAAATAGAGCAATTGTTTTGGAAATTACTTTTAATAGTGAAATAGAATTTTGAGTTTTCCTCTTTGCTACATAAATGTAAACTCTTTCTTTGATTCTACTCACAGTTTAATCTTCATCTTCACACGCTGATGTTTATTGAAAGGTGAAGCTTCCAGAATAGGTTTCCCAACAGCCCATGTTCTCTCTCCATTTTCCTCCCTCTGAAGTAGACTCAAACCGAGGCTCCTGGACTTCTTACACATTTCCCCATCCCTTGACTCCAATATCATCCCAGCATCTGTCTCCCATTTGGCAGCCCATATGCAGCAGTACTCTTCTTTCGCCCACAGGAACAGCCAGCCCCTGCAGCTGAACAGCTTGTGACAGCACAACTCCAGAGCAAGGAATGGTCAGCTCTGGGTTACAAGCACCGGCTCACCTAAGTGTAATGGAAGCAGAGAATAAAATAGAATAGTGGAAGTCATTGATGAGGAGAATATAAGAATAGAGCCCTGTAATTGAGGGGTCCATGAGGCAAAAGAAGGGAAATGGTGGGAACACCTCCACTTGGAGGATTTACAAATTCAAGCCTTGGACCTAAGATTGGAAAAGGCAGTGGCTTCAGTTTATACAACATATAGAGCCCTGCTAGCTCTTATTAATGATGTGTTTTGGCTTTGGTCTTTATAATATTTTTATCCTAACACAACTATCATCAGATCACTCCTTGACTTGATAGAGGAAGGAGATAAAGAACACTGTACACTCTTTTAAAAGATGAGATGTAGGAGGCAGAGAAACAGAAATACCAATGACTTTATTTTTCACTTTTTCCTCTCAGTCCCTCTCTTAATACTATGTGTATTCTCAAACTTGTGCTGTCCATGAGATTCCCAGTTACCACTTGCCATCTAGTCTTTCCTTCTTACTTTGGAAAAGGCAACAAATCTTTATAGCATTGTAATGTATATACAAACTTTACTTTTTTACTTTCAAAGTTTTATCCCTTATATAAACTTGTTTAAATTGTTCCATCAGTGTTTTTTTCTATCTATGAAAATTGTGCATTTGAGGTTAAGATAAAACAAATCAAAATATTTCCATTAATGTAAATGAAGATAATTTCTTATTTTAACAGCTTTGAATTTAATAGCATTGTTTTTAGAAATAAATGAATTCATGAATTTATTCAAATTGTTTTATTAACTTTTTTCTATCTATGAAAATTGTATATTTGGGGTCAAGACAAAACAAATGAAATTTTTTCCATTAAAATAAATGGAAATAATGTCTTATTTAATGCTTTGAACTTAACAGCAGTGTTTTTGGAAATAAATTATAAAGTAAAGCCTAGATGTACTATTTTGTCCCTCCCACTAGATTATAAACTCCACATCTAACTCATAGTTGACACCAAACAAGATTTCTTGAATAAAATAAAATTTTAAATATCAGTTACACTTAACAAATTTAGTTACTTAGCAAAAGCCAGTAACTTTGGAAATAAGTAGACTGTAAGTCTAAAGACAAAGGAACTGCATGTAAGCACTGTACTTTAGTTGGTAAAGTTGTTTCCCACAGGAGCATGGGTTGACTATTCTGAAACCACTACACACACACATATATATATATATATATATATATATATATATATATATACTAAAATTGGATAGTTAAACATAGATAGTGGATAATTTCATTAATAATTCAACTAGTGCCAGCTCCCTTTTCACATCTGCAGAAGGAGATGTGATTCAGGTGGCGTATCAATTTAAGACTGACAGGACATAGATTGCATACCCAAACAACATTGTTAAGCAGAGTTTAATGAAATGACTATTTATAGTAATGAAACCATGACTGAAGAAAAATAATAAAATAACAGAAGGAGAAACACCAAGAGGCTAGCAACAGCAAGGGGTCTGTATCCCTGAAGAGGAAAGGGAATCTCAGATAAGGTTGTGGCTCTAGCAGAGGCTGTAGGAGAGGGTCACTGGCGGAAACAGTGCCTTCATTAGAGGAAGACAACCAGTGCCAAGTTCTGGCCAGAAAAGAAGTTGGCTGCAAGGAAAATACTCCAGTCCCTCCCCCCACCATCCTCAAGCCTCCTGCCAGTGGCTGCCATTGGCCAAATGCAAATGAAAGTTAGAGAACAAGGAAAGATTCCAGTTGATGAATTTCATATAGATCAATCTCCTGGGCACAGAAAAAAGTGGAAAAGGGTGGAGTGCAGATCTAGCTGTACAAATAGAGAATAACAAGCATATGATTAATCTAATACAGAAAAATTGGCTCAGCACACCAAAGACCAAGCCCATTTCTTTCATAATTTTTTTCAACTACTTAACTCTATTTATCTCTGTGTCTGGATGAATCAAGTCTTTGGACAGAGGTGTTTTGGGGTTGACTGGTAATGGTTTAGAAGAAAATAGAACCTAAATAGCTAACTAAATGACTGTGTGATATGGAATATTTAAGGAAGCTTCTATCCACCCAAACTGTCCACTGGCAAATTCTGAATACCGTCTATATTTTAATCATGAGGACCTTGACAAATAGATTGAGATCTTAACTTTAATAAAAAGCTTCAAAACATATTTAAACTTTTTGTGTTTCATAAAGGTCCAGCTAAACTTCCATTTCTCACTCCATCCACTTTGTTTTTGCCTAGATGGGGTGAGATGAAAGGAGTTAACTTCACCAAACTCATCTCTTTTGGTAAAGACTGGAGACCTTGATCAGGTTTCTTTCTAATACTGTTATTCCAAATTGTCCCACAGCCTAAGCTTGTTCTCAAAACAATTGAAGTTGAATTTTGTTCAGCATTTAAACTGAATCACCACTTGTTTTTAACCAAAGTTGTTTTTATTTCAGTCAATTGCCCTTTAAACACTAAACTTAAAGGAGAGTTTGAATTTCACTTGCTCTGTCTGTAGTGTGCAAGACTTTTGGTTTTCTTCCAGTTTGGCTAGTCTTTAATTTCTCTCTCCTAGCCCTTCTGAGACCTAAGAAGATATATCTTTTCATTATTTAAGATAATCCTCATCCCTTATCACTTGAAGTATATTGCTGCTTAACAAAGACCTACCTTCCCACATTTGTGTTTACCTGCTTGTTTTAAATTTTCTAGTCAGCCGAATAGATGAAGGCAATAATCACTGTACATTCATATAGATGGGTATACCATCATGCTTCTAAGAAATAGCTTTCTCCTGAAGGCAGAATTCTGCTGCTGCCTGTTCTTAAAATCCAAAGAAATTAAAGGAATTTTCTATCCAAATGTGTACTGACTCTCCAAGTTTATTGAATTTGACTGTTGACTCAAGATATGGGTATCAAACCAGCCTATTTCTATGAAGCACATTAGAGTAACTACCAGCCTGTATCAGCCTGTTCAGATATTTGAAGGAGAATAAAAGGAATCTACAAGTTTAGATGAGCTTTTATGGAAAATGTAAATGATTTGAGAATATTTATAAAGCAGTGTGGTACAGTGAGAACACTGAACTCGATTCAGATGATCTCAACTCCAGTCTCCATTATGCCACGAAAAGGCTGTGAAGCCAGTGGAAACCCAAGGAATACCTAAAACTATTAATTTTGTTATTTATAAAATGGTAACAATATATTTTTGACAAGGTTATTATTGGAATTAAGTGAGATTGTATGTATAAAGGTCATTTAGACAACATAAATGAACATACTGTATAATGTAAGGAGTCAAATTAGATGAAGCATGTCCCTATCTACTTTTCCTACCTAAAATCTATAGAAAGAACAGAGAAGAGACCCTTCAAACCCACAGCTCCTCCAGGAAACAAGAAAAAGATTCAATAATGGTCCAGAAATTTGGAGGAGGTACCTGAAAGACTAAAAGCTGGTAGGATCAGATTAATAAAATAAGCCACACTTCAGAGCTTATATATGAAAAAAAAAAAGTAAATGAAAAAGGGTAGAAGGAGTTCTATATATTTAGAATTAAGAATTTAAGGAGCAGAAGGAGTTTTTATAAGAACGATTTGGGGTGCTGGCTACTAAACAGCATTCAGAGTATATTGGCAGATAAAGCTCTCCCCAACTTGTGCTAAGCAATCCAAAACAAAGTATTTGTTTCATGAACAGGACAGTGCAATAACTTGGAGCAAAGACATCACAGACAGTTGCTCATATTCGTGTTGAATAGGGATTCTCCACTCCTGAAAATGGACACTTCATTCTGACAATTATCTTCTCTTCTGCCACAATCATAAAAGCAAGCTATGCAAACCAGAAACAGCATACTTTACCAGGTGAACAGAGATAGCAAGCACAAAGAAAAACACAACAAAGCAAGAAAGCATTAGCCTGAATAAAAGGCATACAACTCAACGTATAGAAGAGCATTTTTCAAGCTTAAAAGTGCCTGATGACATTTTTTAAAAAAAACTTCAAAGGAAGGCTGATGACTATCTTTTTAGAACCAGATCAATGAAAATAAACCACAACCCAGAGCTTAAATATGTGGAAAAAGGTAAAAGAAAAGAGATAGGAGGAGTTTTGAGACTTCTACATGTTTGAAATTAAGAAACATAAGGAGCAGAAAAATCATTTGGGGTCTGATCCTAATGCAGTTGTGACTTTAAATTGAAACCAACACTCATTTACCATTCTGAAAATTCTAGGGCCCTTAAGAATGATGCTAAATCTATTCTGTATGCTAGAAATAAAACAATGAAGTTTGTATGTCACCACAATCTCTTTGCTCCATGGTTTACTGAATATTTTAAGCCACTGTTGAGACCTACTGGTCAGAAAAAAAAGATCTCTTGCAAAATATCACTGCTCTTTTACAATGCACATAGTCACCCAGGAGCTGTGATGGACCTATGCAAGGAGATTGATGGTGTTTTTCTGCCTGCTAATACAACATTCTTTCTTCAGCCCATGAATTAATGTGTAATTTTTATTTGCACATTTTATTATTTAAGAAATGCATTTGTTACAGCTGTAGCTGCCATAGATAATGATTCCTCTGGTGGATCTGGGTGAAGTAAATTGAAAATATTCTGAAAAAAAATTCACCATTCTAGATGAACATTTGTAATTTATGGAAGAAAAAATATCAACATTAACAGGAGTTTGGAAGAAGGCAATTCCAACCCTCATGGATGACTTCAAGGGGTTCAAAACTTCAGTGGAGAAAGTAGCTGCAGAAGTGATAGAAACAGCAAGAGAACTAGAATTAGAAGTGGAGCCCAAAAATGTGACTAAATTGCTATAATCCCATCATAAAACTGTCACCGAAGAGGAGTTGCCTTTTATCAATGAGTGATAAAAGTGTTTTTTGAGGTGGAATCTATCCCTGGTAAAGACAGTGTGAACATTATTGAAATAACAACAAAGGATTGAGAATCATATAGAAACTTAGCGGATAAATCAGTGGCAGGGTTTGAAAAGACAGACTAATTTTGAAGGTTCCAACATAGGTAAAATGCTACCAAACAGCATCACATGCTATGGAAAATTTTTTTGTGAGTGGAAAAATCAATCACGGCAGCAAACTTCATTGTTGTCTTATTTCTAAACATTGCTACAACCACCCAAACCTTCAGTTGAAAAGTTAAATAGAGCTGATAGATTAAGCTCAATAAACCTACAAGAATGCAATGTAGAAGGGCAACAAAGAATATGTGGGGCAGAGCTAGAAGACAACAAGGATGATGCAGAATTTTTCACTGCTGTCTAGTAATAGTTCCAGAAGTAGAGCATGGAAGAAACTGAGGCAAGAATAGAGTTACAGATACATAGAGAAAGCTTTCCACAGCTGAAGGAGGCCCAAGTCTTCAGATTCAAAGAATAAGTGCTGAGCATGATGATTTAACCAAGATCTACACCTTCAGGTACTAAGGATATAAAGTAAATGCTAAAAGTCTTGAGAAAGAAAATATATCTTATCAATCAAGGATTGAAAAATAAGACTGTGAACCAAACTTTTAATTGGCAGCACTGAATGTTAAAAAAAGAAAGGAACAATTAACTTCCTCATGCTGAGAACACAGAATTTTGAATCTATAGCCTTAGACGCACTCTTTCTATGCTCAGAATTTCATCATCTACCTAATATGAAGACCTAAAGAACAAAAGGTGAATCCAACAGTAAATCTGGTTTGAAAAGCAAGAAATTCAGTAAATCTTAAGTCTAAATAATTGGTGATACATAATGTAAAATTAGTAGCATTTGAATAAGAAATTATAATTTATTTTAACATGGAAGTTCTCAGCAAGAAGTAAAGTCACAATACATATTTTGTTCATATTTTTGGAAGAAAATAGATACCAATTAAATGAAGACATAATAGAGAAATATAACTACATCACTGGAAGTTCTTCTCTAACTCTTCAAATATCCCATCCCCAGTCCCTAAAGCAGAAATTTTTATCCTCTTGGAGAAGTTCTGGGAAATTGTTTTAGAAATGCTCTAGAAAGCTTTATAAAATGTTCTGTCATTCAACCCACTCCAAATTCTCTCCACAGAACTGCGTTATCAATTAAGAGCTATAGGTCCAGTGTCTGGAACCCATAAATATGTTAAAACTGGGGGGAAAAAGCGCTTTTTCCAAAAGAAGAAAGCTGCAAAGCTGAAATTTTAACAAATATGTAACCATATGCTTAAAAGCATTTCATATATTAACTTTATTAATTACTAAATGTGATATTAAAAATTACTTTTAGAAACAATTTATACATTAAGTTTTTTCATTTCATCAGAATATCTGACTCTGTATAACAATTGCCAAGAAATCATAGCTAAGCATAAATTTTAGAATTTATTCAGGGCTAAATGCTTTCAGAACCAAAATCTCAAAAGCATTTTGAAGATTATTTTAAAAAATTGTATCTACATTATAAATACATATCAGGTAGTATGTTTAAACCCATTTAATTTGCATATACGGCCTCGTAAATAAAGATTGCCAGGGCCTGCAAAGATTATTTATTTATTTATTTATTTATTTATTTATTTGAGACAGAGTCTCACTCTGTTGCCCATGCTGGAGTGCAATGGCATGATCTCAGCTCACTGCAACCTCCACCCCCCGGTTCAGCAATTTTCCCGCCTCAGCCTCTCGAGTAGCTGGAATTACAGGCACCCACCAGCATTCCTGGCTAATCTTTGTATTTTTAGTAGAGATGAAGTTTCACCAAGTTGGCCAGGCTGGTTTTGAACCCTTGACCCCAAGTGATCCACCTTCCTCAGCTACCCAAAGTGCTGGAATTATAGACGTGAGCCACAGAGCCCAGCTGTGAAGGTCTTGCTATAACCTCATGGTGGTTTATCTGATTCATGATGCTGGGTAGAAGCTATTATCGGCTCTGTTACAGCTAGAAGTTGCTCATGCTCTCTTTGCTTTCTGCTATTGTTAAACATTCCTATTTAACTATGAGGTTAGCTCAACTGGGCAACCTCCTTTCTGCCTGCTCCTCTTGCTACAGGTGGATATATTCAATTTGTAGGAGAGAATGAGAAGCCTTGTTTCATCCTCAGCCTCAGTTTCTTCTCCAATCCACTTTAAATTTCTAACAAGATTCTATGTCTGTTTCTTGGTGAGCCCAAAATCTAAAGAGGAAAAAGGATAAGAAGTTAGCCCACTCCTTGAAGAGGTCCTTCAAACCACTGCAAAAGGAAATAAGAGAGGACACAAACAGATGGAAAAACATTCTATGCTCATGGTTAGGAAGAATCAATATCATGAAAATGGCAATACTGCCCAAAGTAATTTATAGATTCAATGCTATCCTCATCAAGCTACCATTGACCTTCTTAACAAACTGGAAAAAACCAGCTGGAGGCCTCATGCTATCTGACTCAAAACTATAATACAAGGTTACAGTAATCAAACAGCATGGTATTGGTACCAAAACAGAGATATACACCAATAGAACAGAACAGAGGCCTTGGAAGCAATGATCTACAACCATCTGATCTTTGACAAACCTGACAAACCTGACAAAAAAAGAGTTAATGGAGAAAGCGTTCCCTGTTTAATAAATGGTGTTGGGAAAACTGGCTAGCCATGTGCAGAAAGCTGAAACTGGACCCCTTCCTTTCACCGTTACAAAAATTAACTCCAGATGGATTAAAGATTTAAACATAAGACCTAACACCATAAAAACCCTAGAAGAAAACCTAGGCAAGACCATTCAGGACACAGGCATATGCAAAGGCTTCATGACTAAAACACCAAAAGCAATGGCAATAAAAGCATAAAAGAGCAATTTCTCCCCGACTTTTTCATCATCTCCCTTCTTTCCTCAAAACACTCTGCTTGGAATACCACAAAACCAAGGAAGTTCACTGTAGATGACAGTCCTTGCCCAGTGAAGAACTCAGGGCACTTCTTTGAGTCATCTTGTTAAAGGCTGGCCCCAATTCTATTTGCATATGGCTCAACCTCAAACACCAGCTATAGATGAGTGCTTTAATTTAGGCTAATGAGTGGCATTTGTGGTCATCCTCCCTGGAGAAACCAGAAACTGCAGTTTCTGGCAAACAGACAGCTATGAGTGTATCTTTATTTAAAGGTTTTCCTTAGGAAAACTGAATGAGTCTTTTCATAGGAGAAAGTCCATTTTAAGAATCCAGGCAATCCTAATATACAAAGTAATTAAACTAATTAATTTGTTTAATTAGACAAAAGATGTATGCCCTACCCTCTGTGTATGAATATTTCTCTCTATTTTGGCAATCTCTTAGCCACAAAATTATAGAGAGTTAAAACATTTTTCCTTGTACAAAGTACCCATCTCTGTGAGAAGAAAATGGCAAAAATCTGGTGCTATTGATGATAAACTTTCTCCTTCTCTATAAATGAGATGAGAAACTCAGGGCAAAAGCTTCAAATTCATGCAGTGAATTCAGGCAGACTTAAATTTCAGATCTGCCCTGGTGGTCAACATATGAGCTGTCTGTATTCAGGGTAAAACCTTTTTTCCTTCTTTTTTTTGGCAAGAATACTGAGTGTTGGATTATTTGCCTTGCATAGTTTTAATACTTTAACCAGCCTATATAGAATATCTTTGAACAGATATGCATTTATCTTCAAAGAATAAAGTACTCACTTGACTAAATAAAAGTATAGGGAGTAGCATAGCTTTCAACCCCTCCCAGTTGTTAGCTGGAGGGGTTGAAAGATTATAAAAATTTTCTTTATTCTGTTTTTACTACATTGGTAGAATATGGAAATGTATGCTAACCCCTCTTAAAATGGGATCTTCCAGTGCAAATGTTCCTGGAATCTGTTTTGCTGTCCTGATTCTGAACTACAAAATCAGTCTCCCAGTAGACATACCTCTTACATGTTGCACAGAGACAGGGGATGGCTGGGAAGAACACCGACTTTGAATTCACATAGCCTCAGGTTTTCATCTAATGCCATAATTTATCAGTTATCCCTTTGGGAAAATTGCCTAACTAGTCTGATCATGTTTATTCATGTCTAAAATGAGCTAACCACCATTAGTTTTTTGGGGTATAACAACAACTTTGAAGCTCTAACAGCAAAGCCTTCAGTGAGGAAGGAGAGAAAATGCTAATCCTAAGGAGAGACAGCTAAGGAGTTGGTAACCTGAGTGACTTGCTGCTCAGAGGGACATTTCCTCCACAGACCAAATGGTCAATCCTTGAAGTAAGAGGGAAGGACACTACTATTTACTGATCATCACTATGTACCAGAGAGCGTGGTAGGCAAAGTCACACAATGAATCTTATTTGTTTCTCACATGAACCCTAAGATAGCAATATCATTATCCTCACTACATAAAGGCTAAGTAAACTTAAGTACTTTATTCAAAGCCACAGAACACATAAGATGTAGAGCCAGGAATTAAAATTTTGTCTGTTTGACTCTAAAACTTATGGTTTTTCATAACACCAAACTGCATTAAATAATAACATTAATAAAAATAATAAATTTGTTCCTGCAGAGTTCAAAGAGAGGCTGGACCTCTTTTCTCAAAACCATCTTTTGGTAGCTTAGTCTTCCCCAGCTCAAGCCTGCCTTGCTGAGCGTCTGATTGCTACCTGTTGTCAGATACTCCTGACTTTGTACTTCTCCATCTTCCCAACTTGACCTTTGCCCAATCTTGTCTGAAATTTTGAGTCACCATTTTGACATCACCATCCCATTATTCCTTTTTGACTTATCATGTTGCCAGTTTTTGACTCTGTCAATTTATCCCTGGAAAAGTAAGACAACAAGGGAAAGCTTTGGGGTTCAGAGAAAGGGTTCTTCACCCTGCTCACTCATACTACTTTAGACCTCAGCTCTTTCAGGAGATCTTAAATAAGTACCCAGGCCAGCTTAGGGACTGCCTTATAAGTTCTCCAAATCTGTCCCTATCACAACCCTTAGCAATCTCTGTTAGATTCCACTCATTCACTTGATACTATCTCCCACCAGAGTATGAGTTACTGAGGGAAAGTATATAACATACTCATCATTAGCTTCCCAGAACTTTAGATTGTACTTTACACACATACTAAGTGCTCAATAAATATTTGTTGAATAAATGAAAAGTTATTGCACAGCATTGAATGAAGCTCAACAAATATCACTATACCTTTAATAGTTTATTTCCACAAATTCTTGATGTAGCAAGTGAAGTTATCTTAAAATGGCTTTTGGTGATTCATTTTAAATAATTTTAAGACAGTAATCAAAATGTAGAATATTTTATAAACGACAACCCTTAAGGAGTTAAAAGCTAAGTTCAAATCTTTCTTCCAAAATCTATAATATACTGGCTTTTCCTTGCCATGAAACAAACACTGGTTAGACGATGATAATGTCCTTAGTTTAATTTAAAGCAATGTCTAATTTGTTATCATCATATTTCCTTCCCTCTTTCTATAATCTTAAAGCATTTTTATTTTACCACTGCCTGTCTTAGATATTCTCCAAGTAATAGATACAACATTATTCAAAGTTTATTCAAACTTATCTGAACCTTTTGGGGCTAGAAATTAGGTGGGAACTGTTTTCTTCAAAAGATTTCTAGTGCTTTTTGGCTTTAAAAGCCTGGAAATGCAACAAGAATAGCTTTTCTTGTGGTATTTTGGTTTCTACTCCCAACCAAAATCAGGAAGTGCAGAGATGCACAAAAATTAAAGGGGAAAAGTTAACTCAACTTTTTGAACCTCAAACATGATTCAGGTTCAATTTCAGTTTAAGGCAAAGGTTCAACTAAGATCTTGTTTTATCCAAACCACTTGGAAATTTCATTGAAATGACTGGTGGACTCACATATGGGATTCTTTTCTAAGGCAAGGAGAAAGGGAATTACTGGTATACAGAATCATTATGTCAATAGGCTCGTATGGTATTATCATTGTGATGAGGGACTTGTTCATAGGACAGTGACTGCAGTGAAAGCAGAGAGTCTTACCACTGTACCTTTTATGTGTCAGAATTCATCTTTAAAAAATATATATATACACACATATATATGTACAGGTGATCCTTAAATAATGTGGGGGTTAAGGGTGCTGACCCACTAAGCAGTCAAAAATTCACATGTAATTTTTTGCTCGCTAAATACTTAACTACTAATACCCTACTGTTGACCAGTATGTGAGTCCTCTTATACACAAATTTTCTTCCACCTCTGCCACCTCTGAGGTAGAAAGACCAACCCCTAGCCTTCCGCTTCGTCCTCAGCCTGCTCAACGTGAAGATAACAAGAATGAAGACCTTCATGATGATTCACTTCCACTCAATAAAATAGTAAATACGTTTTCTCTTCCATACGATTTTCTTAATAATATTTTCCTTTCTCTAGCTCACTTTATTAAAAGAATAGAATATGTAATACAGCATACAAAATATGTATTAATTGACTGTTCATGTTAGGCTTCTGGTCAACAGTAGGGTCAATTGTGTGTATTTTATAAGCTAGGACTTTAAACAGATGAGTTTTGTCCAGATGAAATGTAATAAGTTTGCCACTTCTTTCTTTGGGAACACGAAGATAAAAGAAAGGTTGCTCTGTTACAACTCCTTTTTAGAACCAAAAGTTTGCTTTTGCATTGATTTGGTTGGTTAATGGGTCTTAAGAAGACTATGAGAATTCTGTCTAAATAGTGAAGAAGGGTGACTGAGATTTAAAAAGCAACTGTTCAAACCATTAGGATGGTGGAATGTTCAAATCCTTGAAGTAGTAGTTAATGTTTTGAGACTCTAAAATTTCAGTGAGCACCACATTTTATCCATATACAGCCAAGAACAGAAGAGCAGTAGGAATTTATGAATGGTCAAAAAAAATCGAAGTTTGCTATAAACTGCAAGTGGATAAAAACAAGATTCAAACAGGAATAATTGGTAGCCTAAGACAAGTCTTCAGGTTAGATTTATTAGCTTCTCTATTACTGGAGAACAAGTCGACTAGAGGAACCTATTTGCCTGTTGAATGCCAAAAGAAATAAGTAGGGCTATTTTTCTCTTAGAATGTGTCTACATGAAACAGGAGTTGGCAAAACAAGCCAACTTCGTCAATTCACTTGAGGAATGTTCATCAAAACATTTGCTTGCCACTGATTTTGGTGATTTCATTTTTTTAAATATTGTTTTACTTAAGTTCTGGGATACATGTGCAGAACGTGCAGGTTTGTTACATAGAAATATATGTGCCATGGTGGTTTGTTGCACCCATCAACCTGTCATCTACATTAGATATTTCTCCTAATGCTATCCCTCCCCTAGGTCCCCACCCACTGACAGGCCCTAGTGTGTGATGTTCCCCTCCCTGTGTCCATATGTTCTCATTGTTCAACTCCTACTTATGAGTGAGAATATATGGTGTTTGGTTTTCTGTTCTTGTGTTAGTTTGCTGAGAATGATGGTTTTGAGCTTCATCCATGTCCCTGCAAAGGACATAAACTCATCCTTTTTTATGGCTGCATAGTGTTCCATGGTATATATGTGCCACATTTTCTTTATCCAGTCTATCATTGATGGGCATTTGGGTTGGTTCCAAATCTTTGCTATTATAAACAGTGCCACAATGAACATACATGTGCATGTATCTTTAGAACAGAATGATTTATAATCCTTTGGATATATGCCCAGTAATGGGATTGCTGGGTCAAATGGTATTTCTGGTTCTAGATCCTTGAGGAATTGCCACACTGTCTTCCGCAATGGTTGAACTAATTTACACTCCCACCAATAGTGTAAAAGTGTTCCTATTTCTCCACATTCTCTTCAGCATCAGTTGATTCCTGACTCAGTTGAATTGGTGTCACTTAGACTCTACCACAATCAAATGTCTACACAGAATGATGTTTTAATAAGAAACAAATTATCTATAATATGAATCTTAGTTGAGTTTTAATGCCCTTGCAAAAGACTACTAATAAAATTACCTCAGTTATCTATCAAATATTAGCCTCAGTAAAATTGCCTCCTGAGCTTACTTTGTTATTACATTTCTGATATTTTGACCTTGGTCATTCTCCCAAAATATTTAAGTGATGTGTGTTTAAAGTATGTTCAGGTATTAATACCTTTTCTTTTATGGCTTTGAATAAGGGATTTCTATATGTATTATTTTGGATAATATATTAATACATTGATTGAAATGTTTTTCAGGACAAGATACAATGATATTGGATTGAATAGCTATAGAGGTTGTTTTGTCAAATATCACCAACATTTTCAGGATAGTTGTTGATAAAATGCTTAGTGATGTTCTGAGATATTTCTTCTAACTTAATATGTGAGACTATTTCAACAATCTTTGAACTACTATAGAATGTAAGGTGGATTATTAGCATCTACCTTCTCCTATTTGAAGATATAATGATAATATACCAAATTAAGTTTGAGAAAACCCACAGCAGTGAAAGGTTGAAAAATAAAAAGTGGCATAATTTTCTAGGAAGAAGATATTGGTATTGGTAGACAAGAGGAATCAGCCTGTTGTCTCTAGTTATCTATCACACAAAGGTAAAGGTTTCTAATATATTTTGGGGTTTTCCTCAAATGCAGAGGGAGTGCCAGGTAAGCAGAGGATGTTCCTAAGAACATTTGAGTAGTGGAGAAATCAGATATATACTCTTCATTTCTTGAAGATTCCAGGTTCAGTCTGTGCAGCCATGCCTCTGAACTTGCTTTAAAAATTCCTTGTCTCTGGGTGGAAATGGAAAGTAGACCTTTTGTAGAACTGCCTTAAGTGCCAGGTTAAGAAGATGCCAGAACTTTTCAAGGAAAGTGGATTTCCCTTGTGTGTTCTGGCTTACAAAATCTGTCTCTTTCATTTCAGGAATAAAATTGTCACACCTTCTAAACAGCAGAATAAGCCAAACTCAATAATCAAAGCCTTGTTTTTCTGTAAATGGTCTTGAGCAGTCCCTTGAGAAAAAGTTGGGTAGAGAATATAAGTGTATAAATACAGAACAAAAAGATTGGCTCATCTTACTACAGTAAATATTTCATCTGTCTACCTCTATTGTAAACCATATTTTTTTATTTAAGTTACAAAATACTGGTGGAGTAACAGGATCTTAGATGTCTCTTTATTCAGAATGGCAAGTAAAGAAAAAAACAACCAAGGGAATTTACCACCCATGTTTATATCAAAACTAACCAGAGATAATCCCTTAGAAGTAAAGGATATTTGGGTGTCTTAAGCAATCAACTTCTTTGGGGGACCTGGCCACAACACTGCCTATTTACACTGATGAGTTAGTTTATGATACTGACTCATCAGTAGAAATGACTAAGTATTCTTGGTTAGAATAGGCCAAATACCTATACTTAAAAACCATTAAAAAGTATCAACACCTAATACTTCATATTGTGAATGCTCCAAATTATTCTGTCATTCAAACACGTATGTATGTTAAGTGCCTGTGTGCATATACATATATACACATATGCTATATATATATGTAATTATGTGGTATGTATGTAAAGAGGTTGCCAGAATTGATCCATAGTGTTTCTAAAGAATTACTTACCTTTATCAGGAAGATATAAAAATGCAGTAAGTTAATATAAAGACAGAAACCTAAGGATTATATAAAACCAGATAAAATCACAGCAACTTAAAGAGACTTTTAATATTTAGCTTATCGTCTGCCATGTAAAATCAATATGTCTTACTTAAAAAAAATTGAAATGGAGGAAATCAAAGGACGACCTTCTTTTGTTATTGGTGTTAATAACTGTGTCCCACTCCCCAACTATTTAGTACTATTAGAAGGGCACAGAAGACGAAATGTTTTTTAAGAGGACTGTGTTGAAAGGTTGTAGTGAAGTTTAATATAGTTTTGGAAGCTCAGTTTCACTTATTTTCTCTGATGCATGTATATATATGCATAAGATCAGGTTACTGAGAAAAAAAGAAATACACTGCTCTTTTCATTGCTGAGACAAAGAATGAATTACAGCTAAAATAAGGCAGGGAGACATGGAGAGGGAATGAGAGCAATTGGAGGAGTCAGGAGAGATAATTTAAGCCATTCTGGGATAGCAAGTGATTGATTTGCAGAGTCAGCCCTTCTCTCCTTTGGAAAGAACCATTTTCCAGACAGCTCAGTCAGTCCAGATTCCACGAATCCAAACTCTTCCCATGATGGCCTCTATTTCAAGACATCGCAATATATTACCTATGGTGAGCTCTGTCATCAACACAACTGTAAGCATCTCAAAACCCACATCGACTACATATTTGTGCTCAACTCATTGTTCTTAACTGTGAATAAATTCATTAAAATAAGAAACATCTTTTAAGATAGTTGTGATGCTTTTAAGGTAATGTGGCTTTAAGTTAGAGTACAGCTCAAAGGGCCACTTCTTAAGTGGTAAGTTGCTTGAAGACAAAGACAATGTCATGTATTTCTCTTTGATGGATCACTCTCTCTACAGAATCCATACTTAAAACATATTTGGTGAATAGAATTTAATCTTATTTTAATATTTAATTATTATAAAACAGCTATTCTTAACGTATAGTCTAGATTGTCTTAGACTCCCAAGACCTTTTCAGGGTCTTACAAGATTAAAAGCTATTTTCAAGATAATGCTAAGACGTGATTTTCCTTTTCATTGAGTTGACATTTGCACTGATATTACAAAGGCAATGATGGGTAAAATTGTTTGTGCCTTAGCACAAATTAAAGCAGTGCCACCAATCTGTACAAGAAGTTATGCTGCTCATCCTCAAACATTTGAAACTGAAAAAAAAAAAATCCAGTTTCACTTAAGAACAACATTGGTAAAGCAGTAAATATTTTTAATTTTATGCAATTTTAAATCTGAACTCTTCAGAATTTCTGATACTTGATGAAATGGGATGTATTTCTGAAGGCTATATATTAGAGGTTGTATCAAATACAAGCTCCCTGATTTTTTGTTTTATGAACTGAACTTGCAACATTTTTTCTAGAACACCAATAAAAAATGACTTGAAAGACCACCTTGTAGACAAATTATTCAGACTTCAGCATTTGGAAGACAATCTCTCTAAAACAAAAAAACCTCAAGTTATTAACAATTAAAAATAGAAGCTTAATCAATCTATTTTGATATAATAGAACAAGAAAAATTCATCGACATGGTTCGAGATTCCACACTGCAACTAACCTTTAAGAAACGTCCACTTGATGAGTTTGGGGATAGTATCAAATATTATTCATAATTATTTGAGAAGCTCAAAAAATACTCCTTTCAATTTTATATACTTCAACTAAAACAACACATCACAACAGATTGAATCTAGAAGCAAATATGAGAAACCATCTGTCTTCTATAAAGCCAGAACTTTAAAAGGTGTGCCATGCTATGAAACACTAGTAATCTTCTCACTACTGTTTTCATTTTGAAGCTTAGCCAATTTTTTTAGAAATTCTAAAGTATGTGATTTATATTAATCTGTAACTGATTTATTATTTGTTTTAAAGCATTAATAAATATTTTAACTTTCTCAGTTTTAGTTTCCAATACGTGAAATACTATATAACCCACTTAAACAAAAGGTCTTTGAGGTCCTCAAAAAATTTAAGAGTATCAGCAGGTCCTGAAATCAAAAGGCTTGAGAATTTCTGCTGTAGAGAAATGAGGAGACAGGTTTGACTTCCCAGAGAATCAGCAAATTGGGAATTATTAGCTTATTGGTAGAAAATTTAAAAAATACCTTGAAAAGTGATAAAGTTATCATAAGAATGTAATTACAATGTGTCAGATTTTGATATAACTTTGAATTCAAAATCTGGAAAAACAAATGATTTGAAACACCTAAGACACATGATAAAAGAAACCTATCTTTAAATAAAAGTAACAAGGCAGTCCAGAAAAGAGTCCATCAACCTCCTCCTTAATTCTCTACTCTTAAAAAATGGATTTAGAGATTATCTCTCCATTTTTTGTCACCTTGCAAATTTTGCAAATAAGCTGAGTTTTCAACCCTTATTTGTAAATTAGAAAGGCTTAAGCCATTGAATTTCAAAATATCAGTCTCTCTATTGTAAATATTGATGTTTCTTCAGATTTTCTCATTTGTTCCTTTCCTTCATTTATTCCCAACTATTTATTGTCCTCAATTGAATGACATGAGAAAAGTTAGTACAGTCAGTAACCATGGGATCACAAGCACTGGATAATGGGTAGCAGAGAATACACACAGAAATGAATAAAAGATGTCCTTTACACTTGAAATATTTCTGGGCAGTATTTGAATATAAATTCATTTTACTATTGTATTCAAGTTTTCCAAAATGATTGCCCCACACCCTTGAGATCTTCAATCTGAAGTGATGGAAAACCTTAGAGGAAGTGACTTCATAAAGTTCCTTGTCATTGATAAACTGGCATCATTCTCTTCTCTTGTGCTTATACTTGGTCACCTCCCTGGCTCTTCACTCATACAAGAGGATGTGAGTTATTCACTGTGATTGTGAAAAGGAAATATATGTATCTAGTTTTCATATCCAAAATTTGTACTTACTTTAAATCAGTATGTAGTATTAGTGATTTTAGTTAAAACGACTCACAGACATAGTTGTTGGCAACCCTCATGCATACCTGGCAATGCTGCCTAAAAACCAAAATGCTGCTAAAGTCATGGTGCATTTCAGTCACACTCTGCTTCATATGGCACCAATAACAAATATTGGAAAGCATTTTCAAAGATCCCAGATTCTCTTAAGAATTCCAGGTCTAATTACCAAGTTGGCAGGACGGTCTAAAAACATTTACAGATATTCACTTGTGACATAGTAATTACCAGCTGATTATGGAATAATTATACAGGGCCTTTTGCCTCTGTGTCTGGAAAATGAATACACTAACTACTGTATATTTTAGTGAGGGATAGGATGTGTGTAGGGTAGAGAAGCATCCCCTTTGCATTTCTTTTTCTTCTTTTTTTTTTTTTACCTCGACAGACAACTCATAGCCCAGGATAATCATCTTTCTCTATTACAGCCGGAATCTTGTGTATAATCTGCTTGACTCTCCTTCTTTGTCTTCTAATTCTCCCTGTTTCATTCCATCAAAACCACAGAGGAGGAGAGGAGGCCAGTTTAACACCTCTGCCTCCACCCTCACTACTGAGGAATGCTCTTACTCACTTTATCCCAGAAGCAGCAGTTGAATCTCAGGGCACCCGTGGAAATGGGCAAGATGCAGCTGGCTGTGAGCTATGTGCCACTCCCAGTAATCACCTATAAAATGAGTCAATCATCAATCGTCAATAGATAGAGAGAAGCCACTGAATTCTTCCTATATTCTTGGCTGAAATACTATTAATAAGTCAGTATCTTATACTTTCTCTTTCTAAAGATGGCTTGGTTAGTGATATTTTAGGAAAATTAAATTGAAATGGACACTTGGTATTGCTACAAGACCACAGGTAAGATGTTTCTTCTTTAGAGGACATTGCACAGTGGTAGAAGCAACTTAGACTTAGAATGTAGATAACAATGGGGTCAGATCCTAGCTACATGAGCTGAAGAAATGTATTTAGTCTTTCTAAATTTCAGTTTTCTTATCTGCAAATTGAGAATAAAAATATCTATTTTAGAGAGATGCTGTGATGATTAAATAAGTGAATGAGTAATAATGCCTTTTGATGAAGTTAGTTTCCTTTTCTTTCTTTTCAAATGGTAGTTCTCTGCTAGCTCTCTCCAGACACTCTGAAACACATACTATTAACTGAAATCTTTCTGCCACATGCAATGGATTACTCTGCCATAGTAAGACTCCAATAAGATGGTAATAATGATTTTAATACTATTTCTTGCCATAGGTTTTGCTGTATTTTAATAGAAGGAATCATTCCACTCCACTTTAATTTAATTCAACAAATAGGTACTGAGTTTAAGCCAAATTTTAAAAAAATCACACAGTGCTTGCTCTTTGTAAACATACAAGAGGGGAGAAATAATCAACATGTACACAAACCACAATAATGGGTGATGGAACATGGAAGTGACTCAAGACATGTACACATGGTGCTAGAAGAGTTCTGGAAAAACAGATGCCTGTGAACAAATGTGAGCCTAAAGGAACTAATCCTTCAAGATGGATCCCAAGTGCCTAACTGGGCCTAAATTTAAAATAGAGCCAAGAGACCATAATCTGCTAACTAGAGGTCATGCATGCACTCAGTTCTTTGAAAACCTGCAACCTTTTCAGCTTTGGGGCTTTCAGAGCTTGTCTGCCACAACCATCAGAGCTCAGCTGCAACAACAAATCAGAACTAAGCAAGTTTCAATCATTCATTTGCATAAGAAAACCTGATTGGAACATGGACAGAAATTTTTGCTATAAAATATAAACCCTTTCTTTGTTCTGTAGATGGAACTCTCAATTTACCCTGAAGGCTGCATCTCACTGTTTGGAAACTATTCATTGGAATAAAGTCTCTTTCCTCAAAATTCCTTTTCAGAGAACTTTTGTTCACATGCCTTAACATGTGCCTTTATGTAACTCCTCAATCACAAGTGCCTTTGAGTGTTTTAACCTGCCATAAACACATCTACAGAGCTAGGATTCTTGGTGACTCCGTGACACTTCATTGGAAGTTTTGCAGGCTGGTCAATGTGGTAGGATTCCCCCGTAACCTTTGACTCCATTGTTAGCACTCAGAAAATGTGTGGAAAACCTGAGTTCAAATTTTAATACATGTTTACACAATGCTATAGACCTTTATCCTCTCTTAGAGTCAAAATAGCTTGTCTTTTATTGAATTTAGAGGGAAAAAAATTGGTAAATCTATATTGCTCCATAAACAGTATGGTACAAAGTCTGTTGCAATTCTGTGTAATTTTCTGTAATCATGTGTACTTAAGTGAAATTTACATTATCATTATGAGCTGCACTATGGAAATGATTCTTTTAGCCTACAGCTATTAGAACCATCCTGGTGCCAGGACTAAGTTGTCAGCACCAGGGGAAGCAATTTCATCGTGTTTCTTCTTACATGGACACACAGCTCCTATTAGCACATATGCCTCCTATTTTGTTTTTCTTCTCCAGCTCATGGAGTTTGCCTCTGAGTGGAAATGAAAACAATTTCAAGAATGAAAAGTTTCAGCTTGTTGCTAAAAATATCCCCAATCATCAGCAGGGGAGGCAATTCCTCAGCCACTTGCAACAAAGATGACCTCTTTGCCAGGCTTAGCCTACAGCAGGAGGTGTCTACTCCTGAGCTCCTTTTACATGGGCTCAAAAATAAACAGCCAGTTCCTCTGGCTGGCCTCCCTCCTTGAATGGAGGCAGGGAACATCTGTACAAGGAAACCTTTTCCCACCAAGCTAGAGGCCAGTCCTAACCAAGTCAATTGAAGCATCTGAGATACATTAAAACATTAATAGCTTTTAATTACAGGTGCCCAAGTGGCCCAACCTTAATGTCTCTTAAACCTGAGGACTTAGCACATTGAGGGCATCATATTACAAAGGTGTGACGGTGCATCATATTACTGTTTAAAAATAAAATCAAAGACTATTTTTTTTTCACATAAACCTCTACCTTGAATATACATCTCTCCCAAGGTTACAGGAATATATTTCCATATTATAAGTCACCAAGTAAGCAAAAACTTGGAAACGAATGCCAAGTCCAGGAAAACTCACACATAAAATTCCTTCCTATATTTAAGGCTGACAGTGAAATTTACATGGCTGAACCTGCACTCTGAAAAATTGAAGCCACATGGTGTCCTTACACCCAGGTACCATTAGCATATAAGAAGAAAAGCCAAATTTTCTTTTGCAAATAGAGAAATTGAGGCAAAACAGCGTAAGGAACTGATAGTAGAGTTAGAATTATCACCCAGAGATCACTTCCTTAATCTCTCCAAGCTGGTAGGTAAATTTACCTCCAATAGTAGAGCTATGGGGTTCACAGGATTACAAGACATCGATTCAGATGTGCAAACCTTTTAATATTTTTCCATAAAGTAATATATGTACTTTGAACCCCCTTCAACCTGGTCTTAGGAAATGTAATCTTGATCAATTGCAGGTGTATCCAGTTGTATTCCAATTTTCAATATCACATCTGATCATTTACCATGAAAAATATTTGGCCATATCCACATCTTTGAGGGAGTCTTAGGGACTCTGGGAGGATACCTAAGGTCTATTTCACTTAAATACACCATGCAACAATTTTAATTCCTCTCTCCTATGCATGATGGAGTAGAGAAGTTGGGAGCTAGCCTATCTTCCACCCCTGGAGATTACTTTGGAAAGTGAGGGCATAGCAGGATGAAAGTTTGGCTCGGAGAACAGCATAAGTAACTTACTCTCTTTCTGCCTGTCCAGCTCTTCTTTCCTTTACCCAAACTTAAATGATCTTGTTCTAATCTGAGGAGTTGATAAAAGAGATGAAGAGAACTAGTTCTGCCCAAACACATGTTTTCAGATATTTAAATTAATACTTCCAATATTGCTCTGCCACAGCAAAATAGATTAAAGGTTATTAAATAAAAATCAAATATTTTTACTCTTCTCTGTTTCTTCAAGGAGTAAATAGATTTTTATTTAATAGTCTTTAGTCTATCAAGAACTAATTTCATAAAACTCTACAGAAAAGTAAGGAGACAAAGAAGTGGAAGATGAATTTCTTATTTAAGAGCTCAGAGACTATTATTTTGATTTGAGAAATGTTCTTAGTATTCTAGTTTTTTTTTCTTTATTTATCTTTTTTCTCCTTCCTTGCTCTTTTTTTTTTTTTTTTTTTTTTTTTTTTTTTCTTATTTGTTTTTTTTTTTTTTTTTTTTTTTTTTTTTTTTTTTTTTTTTTTTTTTTTTTTTTTTTTTTTTTGATAGGGCCTTGCTCTGTCACTCAGGTTGGAGTATAGTGACACAATCATACACACTGCAGCCTCCAACTCATGGACTCAAGTGATTCTCCCACCTCAGCCTGCCAAATAGCTATGCTACAAGCATACACTACCACACCTTGCTCATTTAATTTTTTTTTTTATAGACAGGGTCTCACTGTGTTGTCCAGGCTGGTCCCAAACTCCAGGACTCAAGTGATCCTCCCACTTCAGCCACCCAACTAGCTAGGACTACAGGCATGAACCACCACACCTGGTTCACCTTTTAATTTTTAATTTAAATTTTTCTTTTATAGACAGGGTCTCACTATGTTGCCCAGGCTGGTCTCAAACTCCTGGCCTCAAGCAATCCTCCCGCCTCAGCCTCTCGAAGTGCTGGGGTTATAGGCATGAGCCCCTGTACCTGGCCCTTCTTTTTCTTTTTAACAAGCTGTATACAAATGGGCATTGTATTTATAGAGGGACTTGTCTGGATGCTTTTTCACAGTCTCACAACTCCTCATTTATCTGAGCTTTCTTATCATTGCTCATCTCATGCTATCCCTGCTTTCCCTTCTATTCGGGTTATTAACCTTATTGTGCTTTACCAATAGCTAATTTTTCCCTTCTCTGTCCCCATACTTCACAATCTTTTTGCTTCATAAAAGATGATATCACTTAATCTGGAACTAAGTGATAAATGGATAACTACTGGTCCCAGTCAGCTACTCTCACCATGATGGAGCTGATATGTTAGGTAACTCAAATTATTTTATGCAACACTCCTGGACCTCAGCAAACTAATCAGGAAGACTTGATAAAGGCAAGTCCTCACTATGCATCAAATCTTGCTCCTCCTGCATGTCCTCCGTGAATCACGCATCAACTATTCTAGCCTATTATTGATCTCCCCATTTTACAATGTCTTAAAAAAGAGCACTTTAAAGATTGCCTATCAAACTTCCTTTAGCCCTCAGTCCTATACTATCTTATACTGTTCTGTTAGTTTGAAATATGTTATTGTTCTTTTAGCAATATTGGAAGAAGCTTGAGTGTATAAGTCATATTTTCCAGAAATAAGACCACTTCCAAATCACTCAAATTCCAGGCTGAAAGCATTATAGTTACTCAAAAATAACATAGGAAAATCATAATGCATGATGGAAATAACATGGGCAGTCACATACACAAAAAGTTAAGCCCTTCATCCACCCATTAACCATATAAATTTGGCAAAGTCTAATTGTAAACATTGTGAGATTTAAAGAAGATGATAGCATAAAGATACCTAGGAAAGATACCTACAAACTGAATAAATTAATGAATGAAAGAATTCCATGAAAAGATGTAAAAGATGCTAAAGAATGAGCCAGATCAGAAAAAAAAAGAGAAGAAATGTGAAAGAAGGAAAACAGCCAGAATCTACAAAGGTCAGAAGTAGGTGAGAACACAGTATATTATGAAACTGGCAGGTGGTCAGTTTAACTCAATGTTAGAGTAAAAGTAGACAGGACTTCCACTTTTGGCCAAGGTAGACTAACAAAGACCAGATGTACCCTCCTGCCTCAATAAAATAACTAGACTAAATGTATGAAATGATATTTTCAAAACACTGTCTGGATATAAGCAATGAAGGACAATGATCCCTAAGAAATGGGAAGCATATGAAGTGAATACTATTTTGTCCAGGCTTAGGTCTTAGTGAGTTTACATGCCTTGCAGCCAGGAGAGAGAACTCCAGCAGAATCCAACAAACTCCCTAAGTTGAGGACACAGGGCTGAGGGTCTGAGAAAACCACAATGGCTAGAGTTAGCAGAACCGAGTACTGGTGAAGTAAGTGCTGCATTGAGCAAGAACTACAAATATTTGCAGAGGGTCTTGCTGGAATCGTCAGCAGAGTTTATAGATCACCACATTCATGTAAGAAAATAATCTAAAGCCAGGGAAAGAATCATCCAAAAAGGATTAAAGAGAATAGTACCCAGTACTCATGTAAGGCCAGGAACATTGCTTGTTCCCACCAGCCAGACTGGAAAACCTCAGAGCTCACAGGGCATTAGTAAGAACACTCAGAAGGGTCTTGCCTCAGAAGTGGAGAATAATTTGGCATAGACAATGCAGCACTCTGGTCCCACCTAACAAACCTTAAAAGGAAAACCCAAAGGATATAATCGTTTCCAAGTAAGAAAACTGCATCCAAAAACAAAGCACAAGAACAAAGGCAAAATTCAACAGCCTGGAATTCAATAAAACATTAGTCCTATCCAGAAGAATTCAAAACTATTTATGTATATACTCCACCCTCAAGGAGGGTGCTCCCCACCCCTTACACATGGACTATGCATAGTGACTTCCTTCAAAAAAGCAGAGTATGAAAATGAGGAGGAAGATAACTTTACAGTGGAGAAAGGTGAAAAACATTGCCTCAGGCAGGTGATCAAGGTTAACATCAATAGTAATAAATCATGTCAGTAATATGTACTCCTTGATATGATGTTATGAGAATAGCAGTTTTCCTCTCAAAAACACATAATCCCAGTTTAATCATGAGAAAAACATCAGAAAAATGTCAGTTGAGGGACATTCTACAAAATACCTGACTTGTACTCCTCAAACCTATCAAGGGTTATCAAAAACAGGAAAAGTCTGAGAAATTGTCATAGCCAAAAATAGCCTAAGGTCATGTGACTGATGAATGTGATGTGGTATCCTAGATACCACTACTAGGGTCAGAAAAAAGACACTGTATAAAAACTAAGGAAATCTGAATAAATTATGGAATTTAGTTAGTAATAATATATCAGTATTAGTTCATTAATTATCACAAATATGCAATACTGATGTAAGATGACAGTAGGGTAAATTTAGTGTGGGGTATGTGGCAATTCTCTGTCCCATCTTCACAGTTTTTCTGTAAACCTAAAACAGTCCTAAAATTGGAAGACTTTGTAAAATAAAATAGAATCATAAAAAATGTCCAGCCATCTGTAGAAGCAGGGAAATCGGATCCTCAACATGGAAAAAAAAATAAACCAATTAAAACTGATCCATAACTAATACAGATGTTATTGTTAACAGGTAAGAACACTAATTGAATTCCATGTGTTCAAAAAGTATGTAGAGGCATGGAATATAACAAATTAAGATAACAAATTGAATTCTATGTGTTCAAAAAGTACGTAGAGGTGAAGATAACAAAACAATCCTCAGATTTCCACAGTTGAAAACAACAATGTCTGAGATGAGAAATTCATTGGATACAATTAAAGGCAAATTAGATGTTGCCAAAGAAAAGTGGAAGACATAGCAATAGAAACTATCTTTTACAAAAGAGAGACAGATAATTTTAGAAAATTAACAAAGTATAACTGAGCTGTGAGATAACTTCAAATACCCTACCATGCATGTAACTACAGTCTTCATGAAAGGAGACCAGGAAAAAAATTGAAAAAGTTAATAGCAAATTTTGTTTTTAAATTTAATGGGAACTATAATCCCATAGATCCAGGAAACTCAATAAATACAAAGCACAAAAAATGTAAAGAAAGCTACACTAAAGCGTGTTAAAATCAAACTGTTGAAAATCAGTGATAAAGAGAAAACTTCAAAAATAGCCAGAGTGTAAAGTTACATTAACACTGAAAAAAAAAGGATGGCAAATGTTCCATCAGAAACAATGCAAGCAAGACGACAGCAAGCAACATCTTTAAAATAGTCTAACAAAAGCCTGCCAACCTAGAATTCTATATCCAGTGTGCAACTTTCAGACATATAAACAAATACTTTTTCAGACAACAAAAGCTGAGAGACTTTATTACAAGGAGATCTGTGCTATAAGAGATATACAAGAAAATTCTTTAGGCAAAAGAAATATGATACCAGACTTGGACCTTCATAAAGACAAGAAGATTTTCAAATATGATTGAAATGAATGTAAATATTTTAAAATACATTTTTCTTATTTTTAGTCTTTTTAACAAATAATTGATTTAGAGTGGTTTTGGATAATGAGTAGAAAGTTATGTCAGTGGAACAGGAGAGAGAGTCCAGAAAAAGATCTAGATACTTATGATAAATTAATTGTAACAGAGATACAAATTAAATTAAATGAAAAAACATTTTTTAGCAAATAGCACTAAACTGAACAGCCATATGCAAAACAACGAATCTCAACCATACCATGTACGTTATTTAAAAATTAACTTAAAATGGGTTATAAACCTATGTGACAAACAACAGAATTTCCAGAAGAAAACACAGGAAAATACTTTTGTCTTTTGGTTAGGCAATGAGTTATTAAATGTAACAACAAAAAAGCACAATCTTTAAAATAAAAATAATGATGAATTAGATTTCATTAAAATTAAAATGCTTTGTTCTTTGAAACACGCTGTCAAGAGGTTGAAAAGATGAGCCAGAGGCTACAAGAAATTGAGTGCAAAATACTTGTCTGACAAATAATATATATTCAGAATATATAAAGAACTTTAAAATTATAAAAATAAAAAGAAAATGAATAACTAAAGGCAAAAAAATTTGGATGCTTCTCCAAAGAAAATACAGAATGGGAAAAAAAACTACATGACAAAATACTCAACACCTTTCATCATTAAGAAAATACAAAATAAAACCAAAATAAAATAACACCACTCACCTAGTACAAAAGCAAAAAAAAAAAAAAAAAAAAAAAAACTGATGGAACCAAATGCTGGTGAGAGAGTAGAGAGACTGAAATTCTTAGATATTGCCAGTGAGAATGTGAAATGGTACAGTGACTTTGGGAAGCAGATTGGAAGTTTCCTGTAAAATTAAGCATACATTTACCATGTAACCCAGGAATCCCACTCCTAGTTATTTACCTAAATGAAATTAAATCTATAAAAATATGTGTATGCAAATGTTAATAACTTTAGTTATAATCATCCAAAACTGGAAACAACTCCAATCTTTTTCAACATGAATGTGAATGAACTGTGGTATAGTTATACTGTAGAATACTACTCACCAATAAAGAGGGAATGAATTACTGATATACATAACAACGTGGAAAAATCTTAAATATATTATACTAAGTGAAAGAAGCCAGTCGCAAAAGCCTACAGAGTCTGTGAGTCCACTTATATGACATTATGAAAAAGGCAAAGCCTAAGGCACAGAAATTAGATTGGTATTGTCAAGGGATGTGGATAGAAGGAGAAATTGACTACCAAAAGACACAAGGAAATCTGGAGGAGGTTGCAGTGATGAAACTGTTTTTCATCTTGATTGTGGTGGTTACATGACTTTGCATTTGTCAAAATTTGCAGAACTGAAAATTGTCCATTGCAAAAATAGTAACAGCATAACATGTGTTTGTAGTATATGTAAAAGCAAAATATGTAAGAACTATAGCACAAAAATGGGAAGAATTGGAAATACACTGTTGTAACATTCTTAAATGACATACAAAGCAGTATAATATTTGAACTGAATTGTGATGATTGTAGAACTCACAATCATCACAATTCAATTTGTTTTTGTTTTCTTTTCTTTATAAATTGGTATGTTCAGACTATTTACTTTTAGTATCTTTGTTAATTTGTTGGATTTATTAGAATGATGGTTACCAGAGGCTGGGAAAGGTAGTGGGAGTGGGGAGAATGGGGAGTGATTAATGGGTACGAAATCATGTTAGAATGAATAAGATCTAGTATTTGTTAGCACAACAGGGTGATATAATCCATAATAACTGTATATTTTAAAGTAACTAAAATATTATAATTTGATTGTAACACAAGAAGGATAAATGCTTGAGGTGATGAATAACCCCACTTACTCTGATGTCATTATTATGCATTGTACACCTATATACACTTGCTATGCACCCACGAAAATTAAAAATATTTTTGAAATAACATATGTTCTAAATTTTTGGACAATTACCCCCAAATTTTTAAGATATATGAATAAGCCCACCATGAAGATAATATGAAATAATATAAAAGAATCAACTCATCCAAAAGCAGGCAGAAAAAAATGGAGCAAAGAACAGATGGAACAAATTGAAAATAGTAATAGCAAGAGGGTAGATTTAAATCCAACAAATTAACAAAGATACTAAAAGTAAATAGTCTGAACATATCAATTTATAAAGAAAAGAAAACAAAAACAAAACTTTCTGAGTTACAGGGTTGGTTATAGAGCTCATAGATTCCAATTAAGTGAGTGAAGTAGCAAGAACTTTTTAAGAAGTGGGTCTAAGGAGAGAATTAAACAGAAAAGGGGAATTTTCAAATAAGCCTTTACACAAAATTCTGCTTTTAAATAAACCTAACTAGGTGAAAGCTTTGTGAAGGCTGAGCTTTGGAGGAAGCAGCTGTCCCATCATGTTTTATCCAGATGTGGTTTGGGAATGGGGGACAGCAGACAGGAGACCAGTTTTCAAGAACCAGACAGTCCCTTGTTCCATCCCCAGCTCAACCACTGACTCACCATATAATTATGGCAATTTGCTCAGATTTACTTTCTTAAATTTTTGAAATATGCAGAATAATACTTAATCTTCACCTTACTTACTGGGAAAGGATAAGGAGACACAGGATAGCCTCCCTAAAACTTTGTGAACTTCTCAGTTCAGGAACACTTAATTACTATTGCTTTTCAGAACCAATAAATTTTCACCTGATTTTTCTTGCTTTTTATGCAGAGGGCTGATATTAAATTATATCCTTTATAATCTATTTTCTTTTTCCAAACTAATTTTGTTAGAAAATCATGAGATTGGAAGCTACGATGTTAAGTATGACCTTGGAAAATTCTGTGACTGAAGAGGAAGCCAAATGTCATGTATCACTACATTTTGTAAAGAAATTGATTCTTTGAAAAATAGATTGGCTTCAAAAGGAATTTTTAAAAAGCTCTGTAAGAACCTTTTCTTGCAAAAAGGAAAGAAACATTGATAATTTATCTGTATTTCTGTGAAGTCTACATCCCAAGAGATTACCTTATCTTGACCAGTAGCAGGAGTGACCACACACCATCAAAGTCTGGCAGATGCTGTTGGTTTCTAGTTAACAGCCATTTATTTCTTTCTGCTAATGGGACCCTTAATTTTTTATTTTTATTATTTATTTATTTATTTATTTATTGGTGGGGAGCATCAATGTACACTTTCTTAGCCAAAGGGTCATATTTTTTTTTTTTTTTTTTGAGACGACATATCACTCTGTTGCCCAGGCTGGAGTGCAGTGGTGCTATCTCAGCTCACTGCAACCTCTGCCTCCTGGGTTCAAAAAATTCTTCCTCAGCCACCCGAATAGCTGGGATTATACCTACGCACCACCATGCCTGGCTGATTTTTTGTATTTTTAGTACAGTCAGGATTTCATCATGCTGGCCAGGCTGCTCTCAAACTCCTGTCCTCGTGATCCGCCCACCTTGAGCTCCAAAAGTGCTGGGATTACAGAGGTGAGCCACCGTACCCAGCCAGGGTCATGAATTTTTAAAACATCATTTCTCAGAAGGAAAGCTACTGTCAGTAAAAGGGAGGGAGCTAATTCTTAGTCACACAGGACAATACTGCCCATGGTGAGAATTTTTGCATCCCTTGTCATGGCATATTAAAGGTCAGGAGTATTTCCTGGTCGTTGTGATAACTAAAAAATATTCTGTACCATTTTCAAGTGTTCACCTAGAGATTAATGTTCTCTGTTGGGAAATCCTTGGTCAAGCTGTTTTAGTCTGCTGGGTTGCCTTAGCAACATACCATGGACGAGGTGGCTTAAATAACAAAAGTTTATTTTCTCACACTTCTGGAGGCTGGAAGTCCAAGATTAAGGTGTTGGGAAGTCTGGTTTCTTCCGAGGCCTCTCCCTTTGGCTTGCAGATGGATTGCTTTGTTCTCACACGACCATTCCTATGAACACATGCACCCCTGCTATATCTGTATGTCCAAGTTTTGTCTTCTTAGTAGGATGCCAGTCAGATTGGATTAGGGCCCACATTGAAGGTTTCATTACCTCTTTGAAGACCCTATCACTAAATATGGTCACATTCTGAATTACTAGTGTTTAGAACTTCCATGTGTGAATTTTGGGGAAACAAAATTCAGCTCATAACATAAGCCAAACATTAAAATCCTGCTGTCCTTTTTTAAATATGTTGACAGATAAACTGAGACATAATAAAAAGTCTGAAGAGTTTATTTGAACAAACAGTGATTCATAAATCAGGAAGTACCATACCAAAAGAGGTTTCAGGTACTTTTGAAGAAATGTAAGGGACAGGCTTTTATAGGGTGAATGTGGAAGTAAAGCAAAGACAACATCAGATTGGTTACAGTTATACAGTTCTCTTATTTGGTCTGTCCCTCTGGAAAGTCCCTTGTTATAGAAATCCAAGTTACTTGGCAGATTCTGATTGGTTGAGCTTAAGATTCATTTTTCTCTAATACAAGCATTTCTTGTAAATGCTTGTAAATGCCAAGTTTAACTTATGTTTGTAATCAAGTGAGGTTAAGGTTACTTTCAATTCCTGATGGTTTTGTCTGCTTAGGGATTTTCCAGGGCTGTTCTCCATGGTAAATCACTTTAACAGACACTAGAGTTTCCAACCTCCTAAGGTTGAATTTAATAAAGGTCATAGGACCCAGTTCTGCCCAATGAGGTGTCAAAGGAAGTCTGCTTGGTGTGGGTGTGGGGAAGCTTATGGGGAAACTTTCGCTTTTCTGATAAAATGGTTATATATGGCTAGCCTTGCTCCTAGTCCTTCCTTTCAGCTTTGAACACTGATATGATTGATGCCTGTGACCCTTAGAAAACGATTAGAGAATGGAAGAGATACCACCTTAGATCCTGACATTATGGTCATTGAAGCAATCTACCTCTGAGTATCTTGTAATAAGAGAAAAATCAGCTGTTTAAGTTTCTGTAAGTCATGTTTTCTATCATTTGCTACTGAAAGCACTCTTAGCAGATGCAAGCTGAATATATCTGAGAAATCCTGCTTGAAGTTGTGAAATCCATAGACAGACGGTTACTCATTATTCCCTTGTTATTCTTTTAATGGCTGTAGGCCTTTAGAGTCTTTCATTCATCATATTTGTAATTTGTGTCTTCTCTGCCTTTTTCTCAATCAGTCTGGCTATAGGTTTATCTACTTAAGTTTTTCAAATAGCAAGCTTTCCGTTTATTGATCTCCTATTTTTTTCTGTTTTTTGTTTTATTGATTATTTCTTCCCTTATGTTTACTTTGGGTTTAATTTTCTTTTTCTAGTTTCGTAAGATGGAGTTTTAGACCTACTTACGATTTAAGACCTTTCTTCTTTTCCTTTTTAATAAGCATTATTTTCTCTTATAGACTAAATGTTTGTGCTCTTGCAAAATTCATATGTTCAAATCCCAACCCCTAATGTAGTGGCATTAAAAGGTGGTAGCGTGGTATTAAGAGGTAATTTCATTGAAAGATAGATTCTTCATGAATGAGAGCAGTGCATTTATAAGAAGAGACATGATTGTATGCACTCTTTCTGCTTCTCCCTTCCAAACATGTGAGGATACAATGAGAAGGTAGCCATTTGCCAACCAGAAATAATCGCTTTATCAGACAAAGAATCTGCTAGCATCTTGAACTTGGTTTTTCCATCCCCCAGACCTATGAGAAATAAGTGTTTGTCATTTAAGTCTCCCAGTCTATGGTACTGTTACAGCAGCCAGAACTAATGGAAACATTTTCCTCTAAGCACTGCTTTTGTTGCATCCCATAAATTGACTGGGAATTCTCCATGTATCTTTCTCATTACTGATTTCTAGTTTTCTTCCTTTGTGGTCTATATGATTTCAACCATCTTAAATTTAGTAAGATATGTTTTATGGCCTAAAGTGTGGTGTGTGTTTATTTGTGTATAAATGTAAATGCTTACTCAGCAGCTTTTGTGTCTTGTATTGATGATATTGTTCTTCAAGTCTTCAATAAACTTAGGATTTTCTATTTGCTTGTTTATAAATTACTGAGAGAAGTGTGTTACAATCTTCAATTATAATTTTCAATTATAATTGTGGATTTGTCCCTGTCTTCCTTCAGTTCTAATAGTGTTTGCTTCATAGCTTTGAAATTAGTAGTAGCATATACATTTAAAATTAATGTTTATGATAAATTTATCCCTTTATTAATGTGAAGTATTCCTGTTAATCTGCGATAATATTTCTTGTTCTGAAATCTACATTGACATTAATTAATATAGTAATTCAAGCTCTCTTTGAATTAGTTTTTGCATGGGATACCTTTGTCTGTAATTCATGTTTAACCTGTTTGTATTTTTCTATTTAGAGCAAGTTTCTTACAAATAGCACATGGCTAGGTCTTTCTTTTTTATTTAGTCTAACAATATCTGATTTTAATTGAAGTGTTTATATTTTATCAAATTAGTAATAGAGTTTAAATCTACAGTCTAGCTATTTGTTTTATCTTTGTTCTATCACCTCTTTGCTTACTTTTTTCTAATTTCTTGCCTTATTTTTTAAAAAATTTATTTATTATACTTTAAGTTCAGGAGCACATGTGCAGATTATGCAGGTTTGTTTTAGTTGAGTTTTTTTTTTTTTTAAAGTTCCTAATTCTTAGACTCCATGAAATACTACACAGTCAAAAAAGAATAAAATAGTGTCCTTTCAGTAGCATGGATGCAGCTGGAGGCCATTATGCTAAGCAAATTAACACAGAAACAGAAAACCAAATACTGCATGTTTTCATTTACAAGTGGGAGCTAAAACATTGAGTACACACAGAAAGAGGGAAACAAGAGATACTAGGGCTTACTTGAGGGTGAGAGGTGAAAAGAGGGTAAACATCAAAAAACTATCTATCAGGGTCGGGTGTGGTGGACTGCATCCATATTACCAGCACTCTAGGAGGCTGAGGCAGGCAGATCGCTTGAGGTCAGTGGTTTGAGACCAACCTGGCCAACATGGTGGAACCTTATTTCTACTAAATATACAAAAAATTATATAGCTTGGCATGGGGGGTGTACAACTGTAATCCCAGCTATTTTTAAGGGTGAGGCAGGAGAATCCCTTGAACTCAGGAGGTAGAGTTTGCAATGAGCCAAGATCAAGTCACTGCATTCCAGCCTGTGTGACAGAGTCTCCCTCTGTCTAAAAAAAAAACAAAACAAAAATAAAATTAAAAAAACCCTACCCTATCATGTACTATACTCACTACTTGGGTGATGAAATCATTTGTATACCATATCTCAGTGATGTGTAATTTACGCATGTAACAAACTTGCACATGTACCCTGAAACTTAAACATTGGAAGAAAAAAAGATTCTATTTGTTTTCTTTTCAATTGTTCTATTACTATAGAAGTTTGTTTGACTGGTTTTGGTAGTTGCAATCAGGTTTAAAACATACATCTTTAACTTATCAAAATCTGCTTTCAAATAGTATTATGCTCATTTACACATAGTATAAGAATCCTACAATATTATACTTTCCCTTCCCCCTCCTGGTCTTTATGCTATTGTTGTCATGCATTTTACCTCTATATGTGCTATTAATTCTATGACAGATTGTTATTGCTTTTGCTTTAAATGGTCAATATTCTTTAATGAAATTAAAAATGAGAAAAAATATTTTACCCATGTATTTACCATTTCTGGCACTATTCTTTTCTATGTTTAGATCTAAATGTCTGTATAATAATCTTACTTCCTAAAGAACATCCTTTAACATTCTCCATAGCAATGAATTTTCTGTGTTTGTTTGCTGAAAGTTGCTTTTGGGTCTTTCTCTTGAAGGCTTTGGGATGAGATTATCATCTAAACTGGTGAATTTTGAGTAAAGCAGACTGTCCTCCACAATGTGTTAAAGGTCTGAATAGAAGGAGGCCAATGAGTTGAAGATTTGAATAGAACAAAAAGACTGGCCTGCTTGAGCAAGAGGAAATTATCCAGGAAATGGCCTTTGGATTTATCTTCACAATCAGCTGTCCCGGGTCTGCAGGCTCGCACTACAGATTTTGAACTTCTCAGCCTTTAGAGTTGCACAAGCCAATTCCTTATAATAAATCTCTTTCTATATATGTAAATACTTTCTCTTGATTCTGCTTTTCTGGAGAACCCTAACTGATACACTATCTTAAACTTGTAGCCTATAAGCTGGTGCAATTGTAGGGATCATCTTGTTTAGTTACCTATTGTCCAATGTGTGAAAACTTTTTCTTTCGTATATTGACCAGTTTTCTACTTGTTTAAGGTAGATCATTTAATTCAGTTCCTATTATTCTATCTTTACTGGAAGTAGAAGTCCTACTTGCATTTTTTAACTCCATCTCTCATTAGAATCTCAGGATGAACTGAATTGGAGTTTAAGAAATTATTGAATACAAACCCTTCCTATTACACATGAGACCTGAATCTCTTTTTTTGTCTGAACGTTTACTGTGCACCTTTTAAGGACTTGGAATAGACATATTGTGTGCTGGAAATTCGTAGAGTGGTATCTCTAGTGAGGGAGCTAGCAAACCAACAGACAATTCTGATATATCATTTATAATTCCAGAGAAGAAACAAGTCCATTGATTCTTCTCTGCCAATTCTTCGGATTTAATAAAAAGTATCCCTTTATCTTCCTAATTCACACAAAATTAAGAAAAACAAACAGAAGTGAGAGATTAAAATAACTTTTCAATCATAAGCACTCGTTAGAGAATGAGCATCAACTTTAAGTCTAATGGGTTTATGACATTTCATCCCTGAATATGCAAGCTTACTCACTAGTCACAGATAGCACAAGGACTTCCGCAGTCTTCCCCAGAACCTGCCCCACCTGCAGAGAGGGTGTGACTCATATGCACCCTCTCTGCAGGCCACAAGACTCCAAGCCAAATACAGAAGAGATCAAGCCATATACTTCCAATTCCTTCTACCAAACTCAGATCTGGAGAAGGATGAAAAACGGGGCAAAGAGAGGTCAAAAGAGCTACTCTCATAAAGATTTCTTCTACAGAGAAGTATGGGCAGTGGAGGATAAGTGTTTTCACTAACACTGTTCACTTTACTGTCCTACAAGTCCTTTCTTTTCGTTTTATTCATATTTATTTAAAGTCTCTGAACTCCAAACCTCTTGCCAATGTTTCTTAAGCCCAATGATTCCTACTATTGCCCCACAACTTGTATATGGGAGTTCCCTTGTAGGAAGAAAAACAGCATCCTTGTTAAATAATTAAGAAAAATTGAAGAAATGCAAAGAATTCAACCATTTTTACACAGAAAAGGTGATCTGTGTTTCAGTGAATGTTTTCTCAAAATCTATACCAGTGCCTGGCACATATTAAGCACCAAAATATTTGTTAAATTTTCAAATAATTAGCCTATGCTCATAGGACAAGAGTCTAAAACTAGTTACATCGATGGCAAAACTCCTAAAATGCAAAATAACTCAAGCAAAGGGCATTCAAAAACATTAATTTATATTGTAGAGTGAAAACAAGGTGGAGAGTATGGATTCCAGACTACAGGCTTGGATTTTGCTTCTACTTCTTGGACAACTTGTTATAACCTCCTGAACCCAAGTCTTCTCATCTGTACATTAAGAAAAATAATATTATCTATTCCAAATGGTTCTTTGAAGGCAAACTAAGTAATCCTATTTAAAGTACTTAGCTCACACTGTCTAATACATATTGCTCAATAAACATTAGCTAATAGTAATAAAATAGTGGTATTAACCAGTTGAGCAAGACCACAGAGCTTTCCTTATGTCTGATCTACAAAATAGAATAATTATAATTCCACTATCTCTCCAACATTTTGTTGAGAGGATCAAATAAAATTTCCATTGAAGAGCTATATAGATACAACACACCTCATAAGTCATTTTTTTTCCATACTTGCCCTGCTCTTCATTTACTGAAGATCCTAATAAAGATGTAGAAAGCTAGGGATATTTGAGGAGAGATAAATGTTTTATAGGCTAAGAGGCTTTTCTGAGCCCATCTGCAAAGCTGCTGACAGTCTTTTTCGTTGGTGAGGGTTGTGCCTCTTCACTAGGCTGTCATCATTTCTTTTCTCAAACTGAGTGTGGGTGGGGGCAGCCACAGCTGACAGGCAGCCTCTCTGGGTGGTCTGTCTGCTGCTGCTCAGGCTGTTGCTGCTGTCATTTCTTAAGTAATCGTCTCCTCAGCTTTTTTATGGCATTACTTCCCTTGCATTCATTGACCTCTTTTGCAGATCATTCAGTCATTAAACTATATCAGCTGCAAATATTGACAGCCAAATAATTTCAAAGTCAGCAAACCAACTTATGAAGCATAACTTCCCTGATTAAGCCTGTATACCAAGAGCAAAACATTTACTTTATTATAGGTGTGTGAAAGGAAAGAGCATTATTTCAGTACAGTGAATTCCTTGGTAAAATTGGCACTCTTAAAACAACTTTGTGACCAAATGTTGTAACTCAGAGGACATTAAAAATTGCAACATATTTTAATGAATGTTTTTTGTGAATAATTCCTTTCAATACAGATCACCCCAATCTGTAGTAACAGCCCCTGATTTACTTATTATTAACTCATCTCTGCTTATGCCAACTCTCCTGCTCGTAGCTTCATCATTTACTTAGTTGTAAATAATAGAACCAAGCAGTAGGTAAGATGTGTAACAGAGGTTTTAGACCCAATAGGCCTCCATCAGTTGCATGTGACTTAAAAGTGCCTGTCTTAATCAAGGCTTCCCCGGTTGGTAGTTTCCAAAACCCATACATATCACATTAGCTTATGAGGAAAATACACAGATTATGGTGACCATCCGTCCATACTTATCTGTGACTGGAGGATTTCCAAGAATGCAGGACATTCATTGCTATAATTGGGAAGGTTCTGGGCAAATTAAGACAGTGGATCACTGAGGTGTTACTGGGGTGGGATATATTGGAAAGATATTTGGCTATCTATGGAATTCAAGAGCAGGACATATAATATGGCTTCTTAAAGTAGGACAAAAAAAAAAGAAAATCCTTCAGAGTCAAGCAGCCACTTTTTTTTTTTCTATTTTCTTTGTATACTCTAGTTTCTCTGAATGTTTATTCTCTTTCTCTGTCTCTCCTCTACCATTTACAGATTAGCTATTTTACTCTGACTCAAAAAGTACAAGGGTGTAACTTAGTGGAATTTAAAGGTCCACAGTCTTATAACATAAAATCTTAAAGATTCTCAAGCCAGAATTAAAACTTGTCAGAGTCCTAATGTATCCTAATGTCTTTCTAAGATTATTTACCCTAATGACTAGAATCCCTAAAATGCTCAGATTGACTCAAAATTCATAGATCACAATCTAAAATTGTTCATCAACTGATTGATAATGAGGAAGTTACAGAATAGTATTGCAGTACCTGGTTCCTGCTCACTGAATTAAGTGCCCTTATATGAAAATACTCCTGTCTTACAGTACCTTCTAATCCTGTATTCTTTTTTACAGTTTCCTTGAATACTTTAAATGATAGATTCAACTCATGCTAGACCAATTATTTGATTAATGTATTTATCTCAAAATTATTAAGCTCAAGTATCACTAACACTTGAGCTAAACCAGTAGTTATTTCAATAACAGACTTCTCAAGAACTTGTTTACATACCCAAATTTCTCACTATGAGAAGGATTTTCTTAAGTGGTTAGTTAAGCTTAATTAAAACATAGTATGTTCAGTGTTAGTTAACAAGTCACCCGCAAAATTGCAAACAGCACAAACCAATGTGTTAGCTAATTGTAAGCTAGCTACTGCTCTAAGGCAATTAAGTAATTCATGTCTCAACTTCTTGTAATGAGCTATTAATAAACCAACAAAAATGCATTTTAAAACTATTATAATTGCACATGTACCCTGCTATTGTTTTACAAAGTAAGTAAATTCTAACTAGTGATTTGCAAATAGACTTAACTCACAGATTGGATGAAATTGTTGTTTCTCTTAAGAGTTTAATGGTACCCATTTATTGTAATTTTACCCTAGGGAAACAGAAATGTTTTACTGCCTATGACATTTTCTCAGTCTCTATTTGTCTTATGATATTTCCTTCACTGATTTGAGTACTAGATCACACCTATAATCCCAGCACTTTGGGAGATCAAGGTGGGTGGATCATGTGAGGTCAGGAGTTTGAGACCAGCCTGACCAACATGATAAAACCCTGTCTTCACTAAAAATAAAAAAAATAGCCTGGCATGGTGGTGGGTGCCTGCAATCCCAGCTACTCGGGAGGCTGAGGCAGGAGAATCGCTTGAACTCAGGAGGTGAAGGTTGCAGTGAGTTGAGGTCATGCCATTGCACTCACAGCTGTGTAACAGAGCTAGACTCCATCACACACAAAAAAAGAATTTACAAGTCTTAAATCTTGCCTTCTACCACATTCTCCACACATTCCCCTCCTCCTTCCCATCCAAAGTGGCTATGATTTGTGGTTACATCAATATGCCAAATTGTTTTATGATGATGATGTAAATGTTATTTAGAAATGAGCCATGAGAAATGCTGTATTTGTTTCTCATATAGAAGTTTCTAACCATGGAGTCAACAGTTGCCTAAAACTTTTTTTTCTTTTGATTTGCTATTTTAGCCTCTCTTGTCTACTTATGTTGAATTGCTCTGTTGCTAGCTTGGTTAATCTGGGAAATGTTTCCCAGAATTCATTTGTCTGTATAGTTCCAGGTTAGAATAGGCCAAAAGAGAAATTTGTGCAAGATTTTGGAGGTGAAGATGAAGCACCGAATATTGCTTTTCAAGTTATCTTTTTGTGGACAGAATAATTACAGACAAATTGTATTAGTCCATTCTCACACTGCTATAAAGGCATACTTGAGACTGGATAATTTATGAAGAAAAGAGGTTTAACTGACTCAGCCTGTACACGAGGCATCGTTGGGGAGGCCTCAGGACACTTACAATCATGGTGGAATGACAAAAGGGAAGCAAGCACTTTCTTCACATGGCGGAGGACGAAAGAGAAAGGGCGAAGGTGGGAGTGTCGCACACTTTTAAACCATCAGATCTCATGAGAAGTCACTATCACGAGAACAGCAAGGGGAAAATCTATTCAATCACCTCCCACCAGTTGCTTCCTGCTCCATTGGGTATTACAATTCAACTGTGAGATCTGGGTGGGAACATAGAGCCAAACTATATCACAAATCCAGAGGTGCCTTGAGCTTGCTCTCCTCTCCTCCCTGTCCAGTTCTTCTGGACCCTGGCTCTGCTGACCAACAGTGACTCTAAGCCCACTGTCAGGAATACAGAGGAAAGAGCTTCCCATAGACCTCTCCACAAGCTCCCCTCTGGTAAATCCCCTTCAGCAGCTGGACATACTCCTCTTCTCAGTTTTTCCTACAAGCTCCAACTTACCCACCTGTGCTAGGGCTTTCTGGGAGCTGGCTATTGGCTTAATTCTCAAATTCTCCTATTGCCCCTTCCACATTGCACGTTCCTAGCTTCTACACTGTGTATAACTTAAACCCATAATTAATTATCCCTGAACACTCATAGTGGTTGCCTTTCCCTGACTGAATGCTGACACTGTAGTACTAATTCTTCCAAAATCATGAAAGGATTGAATACCTCTTCTCAAAATAGACATATGCATTAAGTAATTGATTATCTCAGCTTCTTTTTTTCTTATAAAGTCCCTTTTGGGTCTCTCTGTCCTGATTTTACATGGGCTAGTTATTATGAAGATCTGGGGTACTTATGTTACATGGGACTACCCTTCAGCAGAAGGGACAGAAGAGGCAAACTCACTTAGGGCCTCCTTATAAAAGGAGTGTTTTTGCCCTTATAAATCCCTTTGATAAGGCCCTAATCCATTCATGAGGGCAGAGCCTTATGGTGACTAAGCCATGAATTCATCAATTTTTAAAAATGCAGTTTTGTGTGGAAGAAATTTGGAGTGAGAGGAGAGGAGTGTCAGGAGATGGTGTTGGAAAGGAGTTAGATTATCAGAGTTCTTATATGCCAAAGAGAGGAAAGTAGGAGCCCCAACATGATACCAGCCACCCATCAGGGTCTCAATATTGTTGAATGAAAGTATAAGCACATGACTTTCATATGCGGCAATGGAGACCAATCAAAGAGTTTTAAGCAGGTAGCATGATTACTTCTGTGGACTTAGTAAGACAATAAAGCAATGCTAGCAGCAATAAAGATAGCAGGGAAGTAAGTTAGAAAGCTATTGCAATAGATCCAGTGACAGATGATAGGTCTTCTTCCACCTAGTGGATGGCTGTTGGGATGCAATGGAACATCATATTTGACATTTTTCTAAACTGGAATGAATAATTAGAAGTGGTAGAAGAGTGGAGGCCAAGCCATGGATAACTCCAAGTTTCTTCTCTTGAACAGGAGAGCAACTTGTAATGCTATATATACAGACTGAGAACACAGCAACAGGATTAACGCTGAGGTAAGAGACAAAGTATATTTGAAGTGTTTAGCTTTCATTAAAATGGAGCTTCCAGCAGGAATATGGAAATCCCAGTGGGACCTCTGTAAGGAGATCAGTGCTGGAGGCATCATCTGGGAAGTTATCAGTACTAAAATTAGCAGTAAAAAATTGGGGAAAAATGAATTTACTATAAAAACTAAGACAAAACAACATCTGTTCAGTTCACATCATTTAATTAGAAAAAACATTTTTAGTTCTCTTCAGATATTGAATCAAGGCAAGAGAAGTTAAATAGATGGCTCAATAAATTACAAAGGATGAAAGAAGAGCTTGAACTCTGCATTCCTTACATACAAATTTTACTATTTACACTAACTATAAAAAAAATAGCAACACTAATAATTTCTACAATGTAGGTTGGTAGCCTATAGGTCATGGGGGCAACTAAAATACAGAAACAATTCTGATTGAAATACTAAATTAACCTGTCTATATTTAAATTATCACTCACTAAGACTCTTATTTAGCCGTTATATTTTAAAACCATACCAAAATAAAAACTTAATTTCTAGAAATCTTTAGGCGTAAACACATGTTGAATCCACATCAACAAGAAGAAAATTGTCTCTTTGGAAAGAGAAAACACGGAGCCACAGAAGTAGAGTGGCATTATCAACAGCATGATCTCAAAATCGCGTCTTCCATTATGAAGAGAGAAGTTCCATCAAGACAAGCACTTCAGAAATCCAGCCAGCAGCATACCAGGAATTTTTTTTTAACAAGTTGCAATTTTATTATCACAAGTAGGAGAGTGAGTCCTATTCTATTCAACATCATGACATATTCCAGTATTCAAATGTAAAATTGAAAATAAACACACATGTTCAAAAAATTAGAAAGGAAAAGCCAAAACATTTACTATTTGGCAACAATATAACAGGAAGAAAATGCTTTGTCATATTAGCTATTATATTTTCTTATTGGTCATTACTAATATGCAAAAGGGTGATTTCCTTTTGTAAGCTAATCTTGGTTCCAATTACCTTACTGAACTCTTGCTAGTTTTGATTATTTCTCAGTCAATTACCTTGGACTTCATCAGTAGGCTGAGGAAACAATTTTATGAGTTGACCAAAATAATTTTATTTTCTTCCTGGACTAGCATGAAGACTACCTTCCCTGCCTCTCTGCCAGCAATGTGAGGCAAGTTCCAAATGTAGACAACAGTTATGTATACCATTTCCAAGGCTGATAGTAAAATGTGCCAAATTATTCTTCACACATACTCTCTCTGTTCTATTTTCCTGCCAGATTATAGGACGCAGGACAAACTGGAAGTCTCTTGTTGATAATGGCAGAGCGTCTGTCAGTCCAAGATCCCAGAATGACTGAGTGAACCCTAATGCCATTCAGCCTGGACCATAGTAGCTAGAATAACTTACTTTGACCAACACAAAAACTACATGAAATTTAAATCTTTATTGAGCTAAAATTAAAACCATACTAAAAGACATAGGCAAGCTATACTAAGTTACAGATGTAATGTTATAAATGTGTATATTCGTTTGTAAGTCCATGCAACTCCAATCAAAATCCAAAAATAATATATTATGGAAATGTTAAGGTTAAAAAGGAAATTGCTATGAAAGAATAAAATAGCTAAGATAATTTTGAAAAGGCCAAGAAGGGGGAACACTTCCCTATAAGACATAAAAACATATTTTAAAGCTATACAAATTACTATAGGGTTGTGATTTTACAGAATTATTCAATGGAATCAAAATGGAAAGCAAGAATAAGATCCTTAATATATAAAAATTTAATTCATGAGAATTAGCACTTGAAGTCAGCATGGACTATTCAACAAATGGTATTGAGATAAGAGCCTAGTTACTGTAATACATGGATAAGATTAGATCACCTCATAGCATTCAAGAAACTATAATGAATTAAAAAGCAAAACATAAAAATCAAAGCTACAAAAATAAAACAAGGAAATGCAGAATATGTTTATAACCTCAGGGAAGATAGGCCTGCCTAAACAAGTCATAAAAATTAAAAGTCTTAATAATTAATGCCCAGATTATTTAATGGCAAATCAAATCAAAAGGAAAAATAAAATTAAATAAATAAAAGATAAGGAGCATAGGTCATAAGTTGGGTAATTCATAGGTAAAATAAAAATGTTAAATCATTTAAAGATGCTTAATCTCACTTATAATTGTGTATATGAAAATTAAAATGAGGCTTTTTACTCTCAAAAATAGCAAATTTTAAAACTTTTGATAATATCGAATATTGTTAAGAATTTGTAGAAGTAGCTATTGCTAAACATTATGGATAAAAAGTTAATTGGAATAGTAACCTAGGAAGGTAATTTGATGATTTGGTGTTATCTACTGCAGTTGAAGATGAGCATGTCCTATGATTTAGAAATTCTACTATTTCATTTCCATGCTGGCTACAAACATTTGATGTGTGCCTAAGAAGTCCCACACAAAGATGTTCATTTCAGCGTTATTTATAACAATAAAAAATACAAACAACCTAAGTGTCCCTCTTTATGGGAGTGGTTATAAAAACTTTGGTCTGTTGTTCAATATTGGTTATAAAAACGTGATAGAACTAAATATATTTAGAATGATATAATCTGAAGATACATTATTGAAAGTCAGAAAGTGGAAGTGAAGTAGAGGCCACACTTCTGCTCCTCCTGCCTACCAGCACAATTACAAAAATGTTTGCTCCTTCTGCCCAGTTGCCTGTGTTTATGCATATTGCAAGCTGGTCATGGGGCATCAACTTGCTGGCTTGGATCATGGTTGCAGCAGTGAGGTCCTGAAGCAATAGTAGTGGCAGCAGGATCCTGATACCTCAACTTAATGACCACAAAAGAGGTAGCAGCAACCTGGCAGGCCAACACTGCAGTGTTCTGGAGATTTTCCTAGAAGCCCATCTTACAGCTTACTTTTCTTGTTCAACCAATTTTTTTCTGAAGCATCTAATTTGCTATATATATATATATATATATATATATATATATATATATATATTTTTTTTCCCACAAACTAGCCAGAGAGGTTTCCATTATCTGCAACTGAATCTTGACATACAGTATTTGGTACCAGAAATGGCTGTGGGCAACAGGTTTTCAAGGTCATGAGTTTGTGACTGTTAATATATGACCTCGTTGGTTTTGAGTAATGACAATCTGGGTAGCATTCAAGGCTGCAAATACTGATAATCGAAGGAAACTTACATTTAACTGTGTTCATCTGGAATAAAACACCAATCAAAGTTGTGGCGTTGGTGGATCAAATGGTGACTGCCTTTACATAATATGTATAACAGGTAAAACACAGGACTGTGGGATGGGGTGATCTTTTTATTAAAAAAGCCCATTGAACATTAAAATGAAAATTACAGAATCCTGGTTTTTAATTCTCAGTCCCAAGAATGATCAGAGAATTGGGAAGTTTGTGTGAATGTGCTCAGAAGTCTCTTACATCCACAGTGTTGATACAGTCGAAAAGCACACGCAGAGGCAAAACTTAGCACACCTAAACTACAATGAAGGTTTAATTCTCAACTCAATGCATCTCTTGTTTGAAGGTTGTGAAAGTTAGGGCACTGACTGGGACAAATTAGAATCCTGAGAAATAGAAGACTGAGTTTACCTGTACCCCTGAAACCCGTGGAGCCTCCCTAGCTTCGTCTTATGAAATGGGTCCTCTCAGCTAGAAGACAGGTACTGATCTCACTGGAGGTCATGACTTTCAAAGAAACCCCATTTCTCTTAGAGCCCTATTTCTCTACCTGCCATAGCCTCCATACCAAAACTGAGCCAGACCCCAACATTCCTCAGAGGACCACTTGGAAAATCAAAATTGAAAGGGAAGTCTCAGTCCCTAAAGAGATTTATTTATATTAGAAAAAATTTAAAAACACTAGAAAATATATGCAAAAATAAATTCCAAGGATTTTAGAACAGGAGTGGAAATATACAATTTTGCTTCTGACTGAATGAATCAATATAGATGTTCACATGAAAGACTCTCAGTTCACTGTGCTAACTCAAGAAACTAGAAACGGCTCTCTGGACAGACAACTAATTAAACCCTAGCCTCAACAGCAAATAAGTATGCATGTTAACTTATTTATTCTTCTCAATGACCCTAAAAAGTAACAATTAATATTACCCTATGAGATCAAATTAAATAATCTCACCTATATCATGCAGCAGAGACAGGACGTAACTACTCTTCAGAAAGAACCCATAAATTTGACTTTTTCCCCCATGTTTTACCCACAGTATGCCATTCTAAAAACCTGTTAGGAAGATGTATTTTACAAGTACTAGTAAAAACAAATAATGCTTTTCCACTTTTTTCCAGGGAAAGTCACCTAAGTGAAAGGTAAAAACAATAGAAAAGAGAACAATAATGAGCAGGTGTCAAAATCAGGGCAAAAATAATTTTAAAAAGGGCAACAAATATGAAGGAGTGGAAGCAAAATCATAGGAAGGTATCCATAAGATAACAAAGGTAGAGCAGATGAATTAAAACATTCTTAAATGTACTTTCCTTTAAAATAATAATGTGACAGTATAAAGTAAAAGTTCAGTGATCACATAGAAAAATCATAGTAAGATGCCCCACAGTCTTACTTGAAAGCAAATTAGGGCTCATCATCTGTTAGAATTATAAAAAATTATTAGAGTATAAAGGGACCTTAGAGTTTATCTAATGTAAGCTCTGCATTTGTATTGGTGGTTTATATCCTAAAGTGTTATATAAGGGGCTCTCTAACTCATTTTCACTTTAACCTACTTTCTTGTGTTAGCAAATAATATGTAAATGGTTGAAGGAATTCTCAGAGATTATAAGTAAATCAATATCATGTACTCCTAATCATTATAATTCTAGTGTAACAGTAAAAACAATTGATAATTTTCAGAGTAGGAATCTTGATGAGATCAATGTCATAATTTTAAGATAAAGAGATTACCCTCTCTTGATGTTGGAGGAAAACAGCAGCCTTGAATTTTCTTCCTAGACAATGTAGAGAATGGTATAAAATGTCTAAGAAAAAAATAGGCAATTCATTGTTATAAAGACATCTGAAACACAGGCATCTGGGGATTAGAGAAAGGAAGCAGCACTTGTTTCCACCAAGAAGCAAATTGTTTAAATGCCTGCTACCTTACCATATTTATTTATAGTGATTTTTCATCAAAACAGATTCCATATTAATTCTGACATGTTTATGTCTGGTAATGGAATATTAATCGAGAAGATGTCACTTTTTTCTGAAGACTTCATTTAGTTTACATACCCAGCTGGCATTTAGCATTGCCCCACTACTGTCATCGTTCACTTTCCAGATCTAGTCTCATTTCCGTACAGTTTATGGTCTAATTATAAGGAACAGATTGCCTGGAAACTGTTTTATAAAAATTTGATTATATGGTGTGACAGTAATATTTGCTAAATTTGACAAGAATGTACTGTTCAGGTGAAAAAATCACGTATTTACATAAAAATTAATGATTACTGTAAGATCATGACTAATGTTAAATTCTTAAAAATCAATGAATTGGACTCAGTCTCTCTTATAAAGTTACCAATCTTTCTTTCCTATATAGTTATCAATTGTTTTCTAAAAATGTGAATAAAAATGCATTTAGGAAAAAAAGTCTAAAAGAAAATAGAGACTTTAAAAATAGAGATACTGTGAACAAACATATCAAAACTTAGAAGAAAAGAACAGTTTTCCCAAATTGACTTAAGAAGAAAGATAAAACCTAATAAACCACCCCCCCAAAAAATTGAAGAAATTAAAAGTCACCTTATCCTAAAGACCAGACCCAGATACCTTTAGAGATGACTTTAACCAAACTTTCAAGAAATGAGTAATTCCCATATCATAAATTTGTTTCAAATAATAGAAAAATTAGAAAAACTACCTAATTCATTTCATGAATTTGCAATTCACTTCAGGTCAAAGCCAGCTAAGTGCAGCCCAAGAAAAGGGAGTTATGGACCAATTCACTTGTGAACATAAATGCAAAGATACTAAACTAAACACTAAGAAACTAAATTCATGAGTGCATAAAAAATACACTTTCACCAAGTAGGGTTTATCCCAGGAAATCTTAAATAACCAAACATCAGAATGTCTAATATTATTCACTATATTAACAAAATAAAGGCAATAGGACATATGATCTCTCAATGGATGCATTAACCAATAGATGAAGAAAAACATTCACTTAGGTAAACATTCATAATAAAAGCAAATTTTGCATAATAAAAGCACAGAAAACAAAAGATTTTATTTATAATAAAAGCACCTTGCTAAATCAGTGTTGTGTGGGAAGTTAAAAAAAAGCATGTCGCATAATTATAGCAAAATAAACATTAAACAGAATGTTTTTCAACTTCCTTCTTCCTTCATCTAAAGTGATAAAACTCCAGAATCATTTGCACTATACTAAAGCAAGAGTCTTCTACTGTGACTTAATAATAAGCTATTTTTCAAAAGGCATAATAATTAGAAAGAGGACATTATTATCCTTCTTTGCTGATGCTATCATTCTATTGGATTTTGTATCCAATAGAATGTTCACAAAACCTATTAAACTTAGAGGATTTAGCAAAGTTTCTGGATAAATTATTAACATACAAAAAATAGTATCATAACTATATATACCAATAATAACAATAGAAAATAGAAGAGAAAAATATATTTATTATAGAAAATACAAAATTCTTATAAATAAATCTAATAAAATATATAAAATATATGGCAAAAAGTTGAAATTAATTTAATGAACATTATCAACCTGAATAAATGGAAATCAATGTTATGGTTCTATGTGAACAAATTTAAGGATATCAATTTTCCCTCAAACCAATCTGTAAAATTGATGCAATTTCCCTAAATTCTGGTTATTTTGTGTAAAACTTAACAAGATAATTCTAAAATTCATATGGAATGCCATAGAGTCAAGAATAGCTAAAATTCAAATTTTAAAGAACAAAGATTGTAAGATTTGCTCCACCAGATATTAAAAATTATCATAAACATTTAGTAAGTAAGACCAGAGATAAAGGGCAGAAAGATTGACAATAGGCCAATACAACAGAGTAAGGAATACACAAACCAGCTTAGGCATAAGTAAACTCAATTTTGACAGAGGTACAGGATTCATAAATCAGGAAAAAATAATGGAGTTTTGAAAAACATGAAAAATTGTTGTCAGTCCAAAAATGTTTTAGATATTTCACACCACAGGCAAAAATCAGTTCTAGGCAGATTTTAGACAACATCACAAACAAAATTTTAGAACTTTAGAAAAAATATAACAATACCTTTATGACTTAGGGTTAAGGAATAATTTTCTAAACAAGACAGAAAACACAAATGGTGAAAGAAACTCTAAAAACTAGACTGAAGTTTAAAACCTTTTTTCAATAAAAGACATCAAAAGAAAAGTTAAACAATTTTTAAAAAGCTACCTATAGCACATCTACATTTTAAAGGAACAGTATTAAATATAGAGCAATATAAAACTTTATAAACTCTTTATTAAAAATAAATAAATAAATCACCCAATAGAGAGTGAGCAAAATATATGCAAAGAAATTTGCAAAGGAGAATATTTAAATAAACCTAGGCAAAGATATTTCCCTTCACTAGTAACTGAAGAAATGCAAGTGAACCCAGAAAGTAAAACCCACAAAATTGTAAGGGCCCCTGATTAGTGACCCTTCTGGAGTTTCTAATCTCTCAGATTTGTCCACACTGAGCCTCCTGCAATTTGTCAATTACTGTTCAGGTTTTCCTACCCCAGTAATGGTTTCTGGAGAGGTATCTGTTTATGTAAGTTGTTATTTTGCTATTTGCCTATCTCTCCAACTTTAGCGGCATTGGTTTCCCTTTTAAACTCACTTCTATGCAATTTCAGTTTGTTCAGCTTTTTACTTGTTAGGATAGCGTGGCAATTTCCAAGCTGGAAGCAGAAACCAGAAGCCATGAGTGCCTTCTTCAGACTACAGAACTCATTACCATGGTCCTTTAAAAAGTTGCTTTCAAGGAGTAAATTGTTACTTTGTCTGAAATTGCTTTTCAAATCCTAAAGTATTATTGGTGAATCATTACGAAGAAGTAAAAACACCATCAGTGTAGCACTGCAATAGGAAAAGTCAAAGGAGAAAATACCTTATTTGACTAGATAGATAGAAATCAAATACTTTCTTTTAGGTCTTAAGACATGTGGGCATGCTTTAAACTTTTCTATTTGGTTTGGACTTTGATTTACCCAGGGAACAACTGGCAAACATATCAAAACCTATTATTTCCAACTGGCTTCTGCTTATTTATGGAGTAATTATCAAGATTATATGACAATCTGTTTTGATCATTAAGACAACCAGTGGTAACCCAGAAATTACTGACTTTTTCAAAAGGAGATTTGTTTGGTTTCTCCTCTGAGTGCTGATATGACCTTGCTAAGTTTCTGTTTCCCTTAGATGGATGATCAGAAGCATAGTTGAATTTATCTTTTAAAAAATTATGAAATATTTAAACACAGAGGAACTATACACAATAACCAAATGATACCCATGTATCCACTTCCCAGATTTGCTTCAAACACTTGGAAAGTGTTTGAAATAAAATATTTCAGATACATTTAATTCCTGTGTAAACTTTCCAAATCTCACCTTTTTCTTTACTCCTCAGAGATAATCATTAGGTATTTGTTGCTTCTTTGCACCTTTCTTTATTACTAGTACCTGTTTATGTACCCACTGACAGCATGCACTGATGCTCATATTTTTGCTATTTTAAAGAACATTGCTAAAAAATTTATGTATTACTCCTATGCACTTATGGGAGAATTTCCCTGGGACATATGTCTAGACTGGAATATCAGTGTTGTCTTCAACTCAATTAGAAATTGCCAAATTGCTTTTTAAAGTATTTATATGAACTTACAACCCAGCCAAAAGTGCATGAGCATTTGTGTTGCTCTACATCTCACATTTATTAATCAGAATTTTTAATGTTTATTAATCTGATGAGTATTAAATAGCAGTATGTTGCCATGAGCTCTGCCAGGTTCTCACAGTGAATAGTGGAGATAAATATCCTAATGCTTCCAGCAGGGAGAAGAAAAATGGAACCATCTTGAAATATTTCAAAGCATTCTGTTCTTAACAATGACTTCCCTTAGGAGAAATTATTTAATCAGAGCCTATCCTGCTGAGGTGTTATCAGAGCCTAACTGATCTCCAAGAAGGAAAGCACCTAAGTACAGCTGACTCTTGCCATTATGCACCAACTAAAGTGGTGGGGTTAGAAACTGAGAAGCACTTGTTAAGTTCATGATCTGACTAAAATACAGAGACCTAATCACTCTCCCTACAGCTTACCAGCACAGTACTAAAGTGCTACTAACAGCAGTCTACTTTACCTAGTACATTCTGTCTGATTACCAAGAAGGCAATTACAAAGCATATAAAAAGCAAATACATAGTTTGAAGAGATAGAGTATGTATAGCAAGATAGACCAGACTCAAATATGGCAGGGATGTTGGAATTATACTGGAAATTTTTTAAAAACTATAATATGCTAGGGATTATAATGGATAAAGTATACAGCATGCAATAAACTATGGGCAGTATAAGCACAAAGATAGATATTCTAAGAAAGAACCAAACAAGGAATGTTGACATTACAAATATTGTAAAAGAAAATGGAGATTATCTTTAATGGGTGTATTAGGAGCTTACACACAGCTAAGCACTCTGAGTTTTGGGATATCTCAATAGAAACCTTCAAAATGGAAAATCAAAGGGGACAAAGATTGAATAAAAACCATAACAATATCCCAAATCTGTTTGACAACTATGGAAGGGGTAACATGCATGTGATGAGAGTGCCAGAAGGAGAAAAGAGAAAGGTGCAGTTCAAATATTTGATACAATAATGACTGAGAATATCCTAAATTAATGTCAGACACCAAAACACATATCCAAAATTCTCAGCAAACATCAAGCAAAATTAACGCCAAAATATGCACCTAGGAATATCATAATCAAATTTTAGAAAATTAAAGATAAAGTCTTGAAAGAAGCCATGGGGGGAAAAAAATCTTACCTCTTACTCATAGTACCAGATACCCAGCAACATGCCTGGCTATTTTTTATCCTTTCTTTATAGAGAAGAAAGGATAAAAATTACATCTAGCTTTTTCTCAGAAAACATGCTATCACAAAGAGAGTGGAGTGGAATATTTAAAACCTCGAGAGGAAAAATGAAAATCACCAATCTAGAATTTTTTACTCTGTGAAAATATCACTCAAAAGTGAAGGATAAATACTTTCTCAGAAAAAAAAAAAATTGATGGGATTTGTTGCCAGCAGACCAGCCTTATAAGAAATGCTAAAAGAAGTTTTTCAGAGAGAAGAAAAATGATATAGGTCAGAAGCTGAGATCTACAAAAAAAAAAATAAATAAATAAAAAAAAAATAAAGAGAGAGGATGATCAAAAAAGGAAAAAATGAAAACAAAATACAATCTTTCATTTTTCTTATTCTTTTTTTCCCCCATTTATTTATTTTATTGCATTTTAGGTTTTGGGGTACATGTGAAGAACATGCAAAATTGTTGCATAGGTACACATGTGGCAGTGTGATTTGCTGCCTTCCTCCCCATCACCTACATCTGGCATTTCTCCCCTTGCTATCTCTCCCCAGCTCCCCACTCCCCAACTTCCCTCCCCTATTTCCCCCCAAC